>NC_044916.1:33894563-34036635 GCF_003576645.1 Ipomoea triloba | reverse complement strand
CCCCCCCATCCACCCACCCCTTTATATATATATGTATGTATGTATATATACACATATATAGCGTTAAAGTATATATAAAACCTATATATATGTTTAAATTGTTAATAATTTGAGTAGCTTAGTTGGTTAAATTTCAAACTTAATGTTAAAAAGCTTATGGTCTAGCTTCAAACCTTATTAGCAACATTTACTCTTATTCTGTCATAAATATTTTCACATTTTTACCACACTCAAGTATATTTTTTGCCTTGACCCTAATAACTATCATGTAATCTATCAAAATCATTCTATTGTAAATTTACAATTTATAATCTATTTTGTATTTTAACCGTATTATGATTGTTTGATATTTTGTCATTGACATTTCTAACATAATTTAAATTTCGTCCCCACTCAGTCAATTTTCTAGCTCTATCCCTAGTCACGAGTTTGATTCTTGTCAATACATTCTCGAATCAAACCTGTGGCACATGATTTTTCTAGTGTGGTTAACACATAAATTATTTTCTAATAAATATAATTAAATAGTATAGATGCTTAACTAGTAAATAACTTGAATCAATATTTATTAATTAAATTGATTTTTTTACGAAGATAAATGGTGTTGTAGCTAACAAGTAATGCAATAATATATTTATATTAAAAAAAAAAAAAAAAAAAAAGTCCGTACGTAGTAATTCCTGGGAAAGGAATGCAAAGTCGTTGGTTGAGAAGAATATTAATTGGGCGAGGAAATTGAGAATATAATGGAGGAAGTGCAGACACGTAGGTGAAGAGGAGGCAACAGTGAGGATCACTATTTTGGAGCTTTACAAATATGGTTATCCTGAGTTGTTCCATTTTTTTGCCTCAACTGGAACTATGAAATCGAAAGCTCTGTTCTTTATTTTATTTGCAATTAATTAATTAATCAATTTTTTTATTAAAAAGAAAATAGTGGTATCCATTAGTTGAATACACCAGTCAGATGTAGGTCATATCATTAGGCAAAACCATTTATGAATTGGAGTAAATGGTGTCCATTTCTGTTAGGTTGCAACCTACCCTAATAAAAGGGTACACAATTCTCATTACTCTAATTCTATTTCATTTTAATTAATTTGTATTGTGTAAACTAACTAATTTCCCATACTCAAAATTTGTATAATATCTCGATCAATTCTGGGTCTGGATTATGAGCCAAGTAACTCAGTATATGTAAGTACAAGCTAAGGCTAAGGACCTAACCCAAGAACCAAGCAAGGGTCTAATCCAGGATAAGAAATGGGGTGGATAAGGATGGAGATGGAATTAAAAATTCACATGCTTAGATGGAGTTTAAGGGCATACAACGTAACTATCTAGATTTTAAAGAGTCTATCATAATTAAAATAGGGGTATGTAATAACCTATAAATAGGAACTTGCCTCCATAGTAGGTAACTCATGTTCATCGCATTCTCCATTACCGACTCCAAGGCAATACCACATATGATGTCATTTACATCTTATTCAATATTTATGTTTCATTGCTTATTTGTGTTCAAAAAATAGCATTGTAAGTAGTAATTTTGTGGTACAAATATATAAAATCTTTGGGAGATAACAAAGATTTTAAGGATAATGTGAGTACCACAAGACTCAAGCTAACCATTATCCTTTCTCTTTTCTTTCTTGTGCTTGTTATTTTTCAAAAATATTATTTTTGTAGTAATATTTCAAAACAATTTCTACCTATTCTCGAGACTAATTCATTGATTTCACATAATCTCACCAAAAAAAAAAAAGGAATTGAATGCAGAATCATATCAAACCTTGTATGTTCTTCTATTTCAATTCATATAATACCAGTTTAATATATATTAAACCATAGTCACAACTAATATGAGATTATTCTAATTAATATTTAATAATACAAGTGCAAGATGAAAAAAATATTACATTTTTTTTTAATATTTTAGGGTGGGGGTTGATACTATGACAATTAATCTAGCCTATAGTCATAGATGGGTGTAATCTGATCACAAGATTTTTTACAATATTTATATTAACATGTACCCAAGTAAATTATATATATAACAGCCAGCTAATTAAAATGAAATGGGTAATCAAGCAGGTTAATTGTTTTGCAGGATAACGTATGCAAGAAGAAATGATTCAATTAAGATATGTTGCTTAAGGGATCACAATGTTATCCACAAGCATATTATAATCATAATAAATAATAAAAACAAAAATAATAATAATAAAAACAGAAATACATGCTACTAGTTTGAAATAATAATATTTAAATAATAAATAAGCTGTGCATAGCAAAGGAAGTCATAAAGTAGATATTTTAATTTTGAAGATAGAAATAAAAATAGAGAGGAGAGGCGCCTGGTTTGCGTATGATTGCAAATAACTCAAAGACTCTCTCCTAGTGAATTATAGAGTCAAAAAAATACCAAGCTTAGGGACCAACCAATAAATAATGCCAAAAGGGTGGACCCAACCAATCAATAACATATTAAATGCATTTCAACAATAATTACACTCATCCCAATCACATATAAATCTTTCTTTCTAATATTATCATTGACGTGCATGAATCAAACAAGAAACAACCTTGGAGTGTAAAGGAATCCATTATATATGTTACATTACCCACGGTTTCTCACTAATACCAACCACATTTAACCTTGTATTATAAATTTATTTATATTGTTCATTACTCACTTATATATACTTTGATCGATTTGATCCCACACAAATTTGATATTTGATCTATTTAAAGTCGTAGCGAAATCAAACTACTTTCCTTTGTTCATTTTGATTTATGAAACAATTTCATCTTTCGCACACCGTATTGATATTAATTACATTCTGCGGAGTGAGACTGATCTAGTCAAATTTTGATCAAATCGAGAATAACTTTTTTGGAATTGTTGCATTTTGATCACATGTTTAAGGGACTAAACTTAACTTTTTTACTTGAATTTGGGTAAAGTAAGAAACTTTTTAACAGTAAAAGAATGGTTGGTAGATGATCAAAGGCCCTAATAAGAGTGATGTGAGAAGTGATTAATGATGCACGTGGGTCATCTTTGTCAACGAATAACAACTAAATTAATTGAGTTATTTCATTATGGTAAAGCTATCTAGGCCAGGGTTAAAAAAAATTTACCAGGGAAAGGGGGAGAAGGGCATAAAGGTAAAAAGGGGATGAGGGTGGGGTGCATAAGCAAGGTAGGTAAACATCAAGAGGCAAAACGGGCACGGTTTATATTGTCTGCATGTATGAATCTGGAGAGAGAAACAGGTGAATGGTAGTACGTAATTGATGATGAGAAGACTAGTCGAGATCACATTTTATTATTTCTGTTTTTTTTTTTTCCTTTCTCTCCCTCTCTAT
Organism: Ipomoea triloba; assembly: GCF_003576645.1. Taxonomy (NCBI): domain Eukaryota; kingdom Viridiplantae; phylum Streptophyta; class Magnoliopsida; order Solanales; family Convolvulaceae; genus Ipomoea; species Ipomoea triloba. The sequence goes on along the minus strand of NC_044916.1, from coordinate 34,033,263 downwards.
CTCTACCGGAATATTATTCCCACACGATATACAAATGTATAGATATAGATAGGTATAAAGAAGCGTATACATGAGATCCGTGTATAATTTGTAGTATAAACTATGTAAATACATTACTTTTCTTAAACATCATTTTTTGTTGGTTTGTTTTAATTTATGCCTTTTGCTTCGCTGGCTTCCGCCCTCCTCTAACTCTCTTCCCATGTTTTCCACTTTCTTGCTTCACCACCCTACTTATTCTCTCTCTATATGTATTTTTTTTTATGACTAGAAATACCTAAAATCAATATCTGAAAATATATATTAAATAAATTCCGCTTTATAACACTAACCAACAAAGTCAATAATATTATTTTGATTTGTGTCACAAGGTCCCGTCTGGCCGTCTATCTCCCATCCGTCTCCATTATTTGTACAAAAAAAATCAATTTTTACCAAAATACTTATGAAAGTTAAGATTTTTGAAAGATAAATATGACGAGGGTAGATAGGGGGACGATATGATGGAGGTTGGCAGATGGAAAACAGGAGCAATATCAATATTATGATAAATGATTAGAAAACATAATAACATTGCAGAATTTAAAAGTTAGAAAAATATTATTTACCAGCGTAAACAAGACGGACCAGAATGACTAGTTGTGTATACCACTAATGAGCTAAAATCCAATTTTGTGTATTGCATACTTCTGATTGTGTATGCAGGCGTGTATGTATTTTACCTGGACATGGATGTGATATAGATTATAGCTGCCCAGGAAAAGTTGACATATATTTTGTTAGTACTATTGTGGAGTATATGCATAGGTGCACCATTTTGTACAGCTCAAATATGTTGTCCTGTACAAGATAAATATTCTGAGGCTGTAAGATAGCCATAAGCCATGGAGGATAACACTAATGAATTTGCGGGTTTAATTAATTAACTAAATTTTGTTTAGTTGTATTATTAAAAAATAAATAAATAAATCGAAACGATATATATCTGATCTCTGATTACTGTTGAAATGATGCAACATGTCACAATTAATTTTATGTAACACAGAATGACACAAGTTGTCAGCAGACTTAGATTGTTAATTATTGTAACATAAATAATTAGTTAAATACTGCCACAAGTAAACTGGTATGAGTTGGATTGAGATAATACGTCAACGTCGGAAACATTAAGAAATCATATAAATTAAATTTCGATCCTAGTACATTATGAACAGTTGCGAATTCAAACCTCAAGATATTCATGGCAATATGTAATGTAATTTGTTTTGTTTTTATCGATTGCGATCCCTAGATTGACGCTGTAAAATATTATTAATAAAATAATTGCTGCCTAATTGTGTGTGATTAACGCAGTGTCAGTAGTTGATCGCACATACAACTTTCATTAAACATTTGTAAAATTAATTATTCTGTTCGGACTAATAAAATGGGAATTAACTTTAATTCAATTATTGGCCTCCCGCGGCATGCATCTACCAACATCATCCAATTGAGTTTGATTTATTTTATTTTATTTTTCAAAATATTAATAAAAAATATGATTAAATAATTATCGTACATAGTTAAGAGTTGTTCCATCTCCTGGTAAGTAAATTGGCTTACAGCCAAGGTTCAAAGTTGTTACATCAAATCACTTGTTTAGGTACAAAACTAAGCTACCTATACTAGGCAATATATCTTTAATTTAGATTTGTGTTGATCTGGTTGGTAGGGGTTTAGCTCCTTTTTTTTTTTTTTTTTTTTTTTTTTTTTTAATTTTAAATAAAGTCACATTAAGTTTAAACTAATTCACAATTAAATGGTTGTCTAAATTCAACTTATTTATAAGGGGTCTTTTTGATCATTATTACTTTATGTATAATTGAAGGATACGTGCTGTCTTGACTAAAAGTTTAAAGTGATAGATGAATTATACTTATTATATTATGTGTTCAAAAAGCCATTTAACTTGTGCGCATCAATTACATTTTTATGACCACCACCCCCCCCCCCCCAAACAACACTTGCTGATAGATACACTATACATTTATATTTTGTATATATTATGTGTTCAACATGTATTTAGTAGATCTTTTAATGCGATTTTTAAATGTGTTTTGTCACAACTAAAAGACTGAGTTGGTCGTTGGATGATTTATATATTATATGCTCAACACATGTTTATTATTCTATTTTATATTAGTATATATATTGAATTACATGCAGCTCGAATATGTATGATCGTAATGCCCCTATTAGGGGGCAATCCCAGCCAAGTCCATCAGGCAGTTGCTTGGTAACTCCAAAATTCTAAGTTTCACTATTTATGGAAGCTGCTTATTGGTCTTCTCAGATTGAACTGATCACCAAACTTCTTTTCCAATTAAATCATAAATTATTGGGATGTTGAATATTTAATGTAATTAAGAAATAGAGATTATATATGGTACTTTACTTTAGAGCGAGGTGCATGCATATTTGATTTGTTTGAAGAAACATATAACAATCATGAAAGATACATAAACAAAGATTATTGGTTAGTGATGGAGATTAGCTTAGTTATAGATCAGAAGATGATGGGAATTGATGAATTGAAGTAGTAATTTGGAAAAGAGTGGAGATGTAAGGCAGGCAGGCACTTATGGTAGGGTAGGGTGGTGTGGGCAGGAACAATGTATTATGGTATAGTATATATGTATAACAACCATATATTCGAGCTAGTTACAGTAGTGCATAAATGGATGGCAGAATGCAAAGGTGTATGTAAGAGAATAATATGGGGAAGGGGTGTTGTAACAAGTAGTTTCTTGCAAAATAAAATGCAAATAGCTAGGCACCCATGGCCTAGACTCACTTTTTCAAAACATGCATGATTTTGTCTTTTTATTGCAAAAATGCTTTTATAATTCAAGTAAAGAGGAGCTTTCTCTTTTTAATCTGAGAATCTCTCATCACTACTCCCCAACAATGGCAATAAATATTGGTGTAAAATCATCACATAAAGCAGTGTTACCTAGCTAGCTTGGCTTAGCTTAGTGCCCGCTTATGCTTATGCCGGATTAGCTAAGCTTTCAGATCAAATAATGCTTTCTTTTTGTTTGGGGCTACTCAAAAAGTTGAATTCAGCATCCTACCATCGAAACGTAGCATTAACTGCTAGCTCTAACTAACTTTTAGTGTTGTGGCAAAGGCTTAATTCTGACAATTGGTATCAGAGTAGGCCGGTGGTACGACACTTTTTTTTTTTTTTTCATTTCATTTTAGACCCATATATCATCAAAAGCCCATTAATTAAGTTTACTGCCACAAAGACAGGCTCATCATATCAACTCAACCAGTGCATTCACTGCAGATCAGAAGATACATATATATATATACAGTTGTATATATGTTTTGATGAAGCAGTGAAAAACTGAGATTAGGAAACATTAATTGTGAGATGGAATTGAAGGTAGAAGTAGTTAAATGGGGGAAGGGTGATGATATGGACCAAAAATGAGCTGTCTGGATCTACAAGTTTGTTGGCCCCATATGGAAAAGTTACATGTACACAAAGGTTTAATTGAACATGGTAGGCATGTGAATATAGACATAAACCATGTGTCATCCATGTGGATTAACCCTTTCAGTTTATCTGGCATTAGCTAAGCAACCACTACCAAATCGCCGGATTCTTCTATTCTCTCTATTCTATTCTGTGGCTTCTAATTTTCCCATTTTCATTATATTAATTATTTTATTTCTCTTTAATTTTCCAATTAACTCTTTAATTTTTAATTTATTTCATTCCTAAAATTTTTTCAATATATAAATAATAATTTATATTCTATCCCCTCATCAACCTTATATATGCAATGTCGTCAGATCAGAACCAATATAATGGAGCAAGTGGTCATTTGGCCAAGGGTTGGCCGGCTTCTACCATTTAATATCAGAATAATCATAGTATGTAATAAAATGGTTGAGTAAATTTGAATCCACATTTTTTTATGGAGCCCCACCACATGAAGAATTTGTGACTCAGCCCTTCCCATCGATCATAACCATACATTAACACTCAGAATCAAATGGTTTTCAATGAATAAGAATTATTGAAGGTGCCATGTCAATTGGGTTTTACTTGCTACAACCTGTATGCATGCACATTTTTTGTTAATAATAATAATGTATGCTTTTCATAATACAATTCCCGAGTTTGGACCCTCAGAATGTAGTTACCTTAAAATTTAGAAACGAGTATTTTGTCACCCTTGAGGTCTTACCCAACACAAATAGGATTAGTCTCTATGTGGGATTTCAATTAACTAGTCGTGAAACCTATGGTCAGATTAGAACAATATAATTGAGCCATGACAGTCGCAAAGTAGAGTTACACCCAATGTAGTGAACTTTTTGTGGGCACCATCCATTGGTCTTCCTGTCTAAGAGGTCGTTGAGTTATCATGATTTATCATTTCATAATCCTATCAGACATTCGGGGGTGCCCTTGGGGCGATGAAAATTTTCCTTTTGTAAGCAAATGTTAAAATATAATATATATATATATATATATATATATATATATATATATATATAATGCTATTGTGGCCCAAGTTTGATAGAAATTATTAATTACTTCCTCATCATATATGTTTGTAACAGAGTCAATAGTATTCAAAACAAAAAAAGATGATTCAAGAGAAGTTTGTGTCCTTAATGTCAAATTAAATTTATGTATTTACTACGATAAATACTGTGTTTCAATCAACTATTGAACTGATATGCCTATTTTAATTATTTTATTCTTAGTGTATACATCTGACGATAATCTATGTTCGATAGCCATAAAAATCAAGATGGCCACTGGTCCCCCCACTTTTTAGTTTTTGGATAAATATTTACAAAATAATATAGTCTTTTAATTAATTCTAAAAATAAAAAGAAAATATTACCAAAAATGGAAACACAGAATTATGACCTGTTTGGGAATATTGGTATGAGCAAATTAGTCCCGTGAGCATTTTCTTTAAGAATAATGAATATTTACCAAAACTCGTTATATATACTTTTTTAATATTGAAATATTAATTCGAATTAACTCAATAAGCATTATAATGATTAATGATGAAAATGTGTTCAGTTTAAACGTAATAAATTTCCATCATAGACTCATATTATAATTTGCATAGTCTTTAAGGGTTCTGCGTTGGTCCCGATTTACCTCCTTTGCTGCCTAAGGTTACAAGTAAGATGAGCTTCACTCAAAAATAAATTATTTCGCCGGATAGATACTGCAAACTTTCTCGTAAATTAAAGTTTTTAGAGTTCTATAAATAAATTGTAATGTCATCTTGATATATGAATTAAATAACAAAACTTATTATTCACATTATTAGAATCTTTTTTTTAAAAACCCAAAACTTTAATTTAGATATCCAAATCTGCAAATGGGCATAATCTATTTCAATTCTTAATTTCCTCCATTTAACTTAACATATTGATTAAATTAAAAAAATAGTTAATTTTACTTTAAATGATGTATTTCAATGGTCTACGAGTTCTTAAAAATGTTTGACTAATTGAATTTTTGTATATTGATTACTATAACAGGGCTCGTTCAATTAGAATCAAATTCGATATGTTATATGCAGCTGCAAGCGAATTAAGTAAAGCTACTAACTTTTCAATTTTTAAACTGATAAAGGAGTTGAGGTGTATTTGGGGCATCATTAATTCATTCATGTTTAATAAGTAGAAGCTTTAGGGAGTAAAAAGAAAATAATAAAGAAAGATGGAGTGATTAGCAAGATATGATACAGAAGCATGTGGACACTTAATTACACACCAATATGGCTCACAAAGACAAGCTTTAAAAACACACCCGAAAAGATGTTGATTAAATATGCTTTTATTTATCCAAGCAATGCAACATGTGAACGTGCCTAAATCATCATAATCCACATGCCCACTCTAATTAACACTGTTCCGTTCTTGTGTTCCCAATCCCACCACGCATCCATTTTCCTCCTTAATTACCCAACCCATTCATATTCATTTTATTTTTTCCCTTATAATTTACTACGTATTTATTTTTTCATTATTAGCACAAAATAATATGATTAATTTTTAATAGATTCAGTCAATTCATGACACGAATAAAACCGATCAATATGAAGAATTAATTCACTTTTGGGAGATATGTCTATTCTCTTTCTTTCCTTTTCTTTTGCACCTCAACCTTAAAAATTATTAATTTTTAAATAGATATTAATTGCCGGAGTTCAATTTTGTGGTATTACCGAGAAAACAAATTCTTTTGGGTCAAATCATAGATTTTTTTAGTCAAGATACGCTAAGACTCTATACACCGTGGACTAATTATGTTCGAAGGGTGGCAAAGGCACAACGCACTCATTGATTTTAAGGTAGTTGCATTCTCGGGACTCAAATTCAAGACTTATAGTTAAATTATACCCATAAGGGAAAGCAAAGTTGATCAAGAGCTATATGCCTTGAGAATGTCTTAAAAGGAAAAGATAGTGATTAATGTCATCATTATTGAGTTAATTATTACTTAATCAAGAATGGAAGTTGTGATTGGCCCTAAAGAGATTCCAGAAAGACTTTCTTGAAATTGTTTTCCTATTATTATTATTACTATATCTAAAAAGAAAAGGAAAAAAAAAAGGAATTATTTATTTAAAAAATTAAAAAGAAAGTAAAATTAAAATTACAAGTGGGGGAAGTAGAAGTGAGGCCCATGAAAATGAAAGTGCAAGCCACGAGTCACTGTTAATGGGCCCAGCAATGGACCACAGAGAAAGGCCACTTCAAAAAGCCCACATTCAGCCTCAGCCTACTGTGCAAAAAACGAATGTTGAAAGTCTCCCCCAAATTATATCCTAATTTGGGACCCACCAAGCATGTGCTGTTTATTATATTTAAAATTAACCCCTTTATCACGCACGAACAAAACTACGGAGTAAAATAACTCACAATTTAATCTCTTAAAATAAAGTCTTGAGTTTTTCATCTTTTTATATAGAGTTGAATAATAAATCAAGTTTTATTATATGTACTCTCAAATTTTACTCCTTAATGTGGCGAGTTTTGATAAGTTATTTTTTTTTATGTGGGTCGAAATACAAGCGTCTATATCAAAATTTTGTGTGAGAGAGTAAAAGTTAAGAGTAGAAAATGAGAGTACACATAACATTTTTCTAATAAATCAGTTCGAAGATTTATATAAATTGATATACTTACTGAATATTGATTTGATCATTGACTAAAATGCCTCGAAAAATCAACGGTATATTGTTCATGATAATTCAACTAAATATTCATTGCGTCCCATACATGTTGACTGGTTGAGTACAACCCATAATATAGCAATTGAAAAATGTCTCTCATATATGACAGCCAACAACTGGGAAAAAGAAGAGAGAGTGTGAAAGCGTAACGTTACTCTCAGATCCCACTCTGCCGTTTTTTTCTTTTTTAACGTTTTTATTTTACTTACGTCCACTTCCATGTGATGTAAGAGAGGCACTTGCACTTCTTATGGAGTTATGGATAAGCTTTTTGTTTGCAATTTTAGACCTTTTTGTATTTTTTTTTCCATCAAACCTCCTGTGCCAACTTTCATCAATTGGGATTGAAATGACAGACATACTTATATCCCAATTTAAGAATTGTTTACATTCGGGCTCGTTTGTCAATACGAAATGACTTAACTCGTCATTATAAAGATGTATGAGACTAAATTGACTTTTACTTGAAAGCGCACACATATATGAATAAGAGTCTATCATCCTACCTTATAGTTGTATTAAAGTAGCAAGCCAAACAGTTAAAAATAAATGTCAGGTTTTTTTTGTCAACAAGGAAGAAATAAATAAAGTTGATGGGGTTTTCAAAAAAATAAAATAAAATTGATGGGTCATGAGCACCAACAATGCCTTTTTCTTTTCTTTTTTCTTTTTTGAAGCCACAAAAAATGTCAATTATCTAAGAGCAAACTCAACTGTTAGAGTTTTAAAAAATTGTAGGCTTTTTACGGGTCCGACATGTGCACCTACAACATTAATTTCTTTTTACAGGAGTTCAATTTTCTTCTCTCTTCTCTCACTTCTCTCTTCCGCATCAGCTCAAAAGTTTTTAAAAACCCCTCAAAAAACCTCTTGGGTCGCTCTAAACCCATTTTCTCACTCCTCCCTTCTCTCCCGGCACTTGCAAATTTTTTTGTGGATCATAAACAAAAAGTACATTTTTAATATACTAAATATACATTATTTATGTACTGAATGTACTGTATTTGATAATATATTAAATAATGTATCTTTAATACACAAATAATGTATCTTTAGTATACTAAAAATGTACATTTTATTCATGGTTTATAGAACGATGATTGCCCTCCACCTCACAAAAAAAAAAAAAATCACAAAAAATCCCCCTAAAATAGTAAAATGACTATTGGGGTTGTTCTTAGTAGCCCATTGACAGTACCAACCATCTCAAGTTGGTGGGTTATGTTCAGTTGTTTTAGTACTGAAATGGTTAAAAATAGCAGTAATGTATTCAAGAATTGAGTTTGAAATGAACTGATGGTACCCTATTACTCATCTGTTGAGCAATTAATCAAGCTTGAAATGAAACTGATGAATGGCAAGTGTTGGCAACAAGATAGATGTATATTTGAAAAACAGAAAGGTGAGAGTACTGTGGGCATACCCAGGCAATGTCCCCATAAAGAGAAGCAGCAAATTTTGTATCCTACCCAGCAACCATGTTCAACAATGTACTAAGCTTCAGTTGCAATCAAATGTACATGACAACTTCAAGATAGGACCTTCACAAATTCAAACCACATAGGATGCTACACACTACAGGGCAACACTTTGGGAAACAGAAACGTCTCGACTTACTGCCTGGGACGGGATCTAACCGTACCTTTGGTCCTGTTTTCTGCTTTGCCATTCGGTTAGTAGCGTCCTCCGTCTGATCGAGACAATTGAAAAGTCAACCTGTGAAGGGGAATGAAACCACACCTTTCAGCCATCATCTGAGGATTTCAAGATGTAACCTGAGATAATGTCAACAGATAGGTGGTAACAAATAACCTGTCACAATTTGGCATTGCAAGGTTTATTATCGGAAAACAAGAAAAGCGATAGCCATGTAAAATGATGGATTCACTATAGCATGAAGCAATTAAGTGTTGTGGGGGCACACTGTTAAAATGCACAGTGGAGTATGTTCACCTGAAACACTGTAGTCCTGGCAACCTACTAATTTGTAATGCTATTCATTAATGTGTAATGGCATGATTACATAGTCACAGACCTGACAATTTCAGAGCTACTCAAAGCAAATTATTTCGCGAAACAAGTACACATACATGGCTGGTTTATTTGTGTGATAAATTAGTGGTCCTTTTGAGATGTTTACCACACCAAAAGTATTAGTCACACAAATATCTACATCAGTTAAAAAGCATTGTTCTGAAAACTGAAACCGCCTAGGGGTGTGAATGGTCATTTTCTAATTCAGACAGTAAGGGATGAAATTTGGAGTATTGTAAATGAATTTTGAAGAATATTTCACTGTTTTAACTTCTGAAACTATTCCCAGTGAATTTATGCCCCTCAAGATATTAACCTTCCCACTTGATAGAAGGTTTCCCCTTCCATTTTCATTTTCTTTTCCACAGCTTCTATGGTCATACTGTTCATCAGTCCAAAAAGCTTCCAACTCTCTTCATTTCCCAGTTTCTATGTTTGTCTGAAACCTTGGGCCCACCTAACCTGATGTTTCCCCATCTGTTTACACACACACACACACACACAAACCTTAGAGATCTATACCAAAATTCAGAGCGCAATAAGTCCTACATGAATTTACTTTCCTAAAAGCAATAGCCTTATAGCATCTGCAAACTGGGCCTCCCAAAATTCAGAGCGCAATAAGTCCTGTCAATATAATTTCCTCTTTCACAACAAACTGGGCCTCCCAAATTGTAACTATCTTACCTAGTCAACCTGAACATTTTATAAACTAGAATTTGTTCATCCCCCCGAATAAATTATGTGGCTTTTGCTGCCTTAAATCATTTAGATTTGATAAAGATCTTCATATAACAAACATAAGATATGCCAAATACATTTAAAAAGGAGAAAAGGAGGCATTAAGACAAATAAAAAGATATAATCACAGTCCATTAAGTGTTCTTCATTTCAGGTAAAGGATAGCATCTTAGTTGTTAGCTTCACGTGTAAATCTGAACACAATCTCTGCAGCATAAAAGGCATACTAAGAATTTTACACCAATAAGCAAGAATAAGTGTATTAAAAAAAATGCAGTACAAAGGAACCTTTGGGAATCTACTAATACAAGGAACTCAAGTTTTCTCAAATTTGATCAACTGAGAACACTTTTTCCCCTCTGGTAAAGCAGAGGCATGCTTGTCAGTTGGTCATTCAACTATGCTCATGATGGAAGGCAACCAATACTTATCTCCTAGTGACTCAACATGATGACTTTAAATAAATCTCAGAAAGTTTTATTAGGCTGCAATTCTATGAACAAGGAGTGATGCAGACAGGGTAGGGTTTCACGAACACAAGCTTCATAAAAAGATCCAAGGGTATGCCAACTGGAAAGTCAGGTAGATGAACCTATCAGCTTGGCACCTAGCAAATCAAGAAAATGAACCTAGATGATAGACAACTTTTGGTGCACCAGAATTAATTTGGAGCATGCCTATATTAAACTAATTAATGTTAAGATCCAATTCAGTTTGTACTTTACTTTCAAAATCATGTTAAGAACCATAGAATAGTTCCGGAAGAGGAATCAGTTGACCAATGCCTGAAAGATATTCAAGTACATAAATGTCATCAACAATGTCATCAACAAGACAATAGGAGAAAGATTATTGAAAATGGTCATCAAATAGGTAATTGAAGATTTGAAGATATAGCAAAGAGATGTACCTTATCTCTCAGGAAACAGGCTTTTCCCAGTTCTACCACTGAATTATATTCACTTTCCAACACACAGAGAGAGACCATTAAAATATCCATTAGTCAGCCAATTGTAATCAAGCTACTTCAGAGATCATACAACTTCATATACAACATTATTAAGCAGGCAGCTATATATTTTTAAGCATTTATGCCACCTAATCTCATATGGCATGCCTAGATCATCAGTCTACCAAACATTACAGACTTTTGCAGATTTGCATCATAGGTCTTCACATTCTTCTTTATAACTTGTTGCACCACATGTAGTAAATACAGTGAAACCTCTAAAGTTTATTGAATATGATGCTTCTGGAAAGCCCAAATGTGGCTTATTATTATTCCAATATCCAATTGTTTCCCTAATGAAAGCAAAAAGTAGTCAACAAACAAGTAGATCAGAGAAGGTGCATTAAAAGCCAGTTACAGAAAGCACAAAAACAATTAGCATTAATTAGATCAGAGAAGGTGCATTAAAAGGAAGAAAAAAATGTTGACTCAAGAAATTTTTAAGCTAAATAATAAATTCCCAAAATTACAGCAGGAGACCACAAACTTGGGAAGAAAGAGAAATCCAGTTTCCAACACATAAAAATCTCCAATAAACACTATAAACAAAGCAGCTAAATAACAGCTTTTTTACTCTGAATGCATTCAGCAAAAAGATGTGACCCTGAACCATCCACAGAAGGTAAAAAGAAAAAAGGAAAATCTGCTGGACAAAGTCGTCCTCCTTCTGATAGAAGTGTTGATTGGTTAACTATTGTCTGTAAGCATCTTCTTCCATTTCAACTCCATTGCCATGCGTTCATTCTCAAGTTTCATCCTCCCGTTTTCCATCCTCATCATTTCCAACTCATGGTCTTTTTTCCTATTAAATCTTTGCCATTTGAGGCGCTCTTGCTCCAATTCCAACATCTGTACCTGAATATGTAGCTTATGTTCTTCAAGCTGAAGAGTACGATGATCCAACCACTTCTTCTGTGAAGCACTTCCCCTCACACCATCAGATAATGTTTGCATTGCATCTCCATTAGCATTTTGTGTCTGAAAACTGAAAGTCATGCTACAATCTTGGGAATTCAAGGAATTGCCAAGGTTAACATTTGGTTTTGCCCTCTTTCCAGAGCCCCCTGCAGGCACCACATACATCCTGTGATGAACATTAAAATTATGATTTTCTTCACACTGATCACGCTCATGCTCATCTAGCTCATCATCTTGATCATCCTCATAATTGTTATCTTGTCCATGCCCCCTCACATCATTGTCATCGTGATCATCTCTACTTCTAAGAGCCAAGCGTAGTGCACGTTGCAAGTCAGGATCAGGAGGAAGATGTAAACGGTTCCCATTGTGGTAAGAACACATCTCTTCATAGTGCAAATGCTTAGAACTCAATATTTTTCTAACTTCCTCCTTTGTTTTCTCTGATATGTGATCCATCAAATCCAAAAGTGTAGGATTCTCAACAACCTCACAAGAAGTTCCCCTCCCAAGAATCTCATTCAGTCTCTTGTACCTTTTGTTCAGATCATTGAACTTATCCTCACATTGTTGAGGGGAAACAAAATGACCCCTTTTAGCCATGACCTTCGATACCAATTTCCATTTCCCTTTTTTATGCAAATTAGAGCATTTTCTCCTTCCACTGTGTTCTGCAGCTGCCTCCTCACCTATGTAAGAAACAGCAGTAATTAGCAATCTCACCATCTGGTCAGTCCATTTCACACGATGCCACATGGGTGCCTTCTTCCCCCTATTCTGATCATTGTAGCCCTCAGCAGCATCCTCTGCAAAGCTAGGCTCCTCTTCATCACTTGCAGATTTAACCCCCTCACCTCTGCCATAGTCATTCCAAGAAATATTCTTATTACAACCTTGTGGACCACCAATGGAGAGGGGAAAACTCTCATGAATTGGGGGGCGAACCATTGACCCTTGTCTAGGAAGAGAGTGATGCTGTTGTTGATGAAGCCCAACCTGTTGGGGTTGATGATGATGAACCCTAATTGAACCTTGCAAATCCATATTTGGGTAAGAACCATTGCCAGTCATCATATTCCCTGATGATAAATTTCCTTCCATTCCTCAGCTAAAAACTATTTCTTTCCCTATACCCTAGTTCATAAGCACTAAACCCTTGTCCAAAAGAAAAGCATTTACTTCAAAGAACCAGTTTTTGACTCCCCAATTCATGAAAAATCAATCCATTTCACTTCACTATTCCCTGAGAACATAATAACCAATCTAAATAATCAATTCAAGCAATCCAACTATATAAGTAAAGATTATGCGCGTATCCGGCAATTAACTAAAATCCCACAGAAGGATTTGATTATGTTTACCATTCAAGGATACCCATTAACACCAACAACCTAAAATGCCCAAAAGCAACAATTTAAAACAAAAAAATCAAATCTCTGTTGTAAGAAAAACAAGAACTTACCATAATTTTCAGCCAAGATTCCAGATTCCAGAAGAAGCAGAAAGAAGAAGAAGGTGTTTGGTGTACAGTAGAATAGAAAGGAAAAAAGGCAAAATTGGGAGACGCTGCAGATTCAATGTATGGGCGGAGGAATCGGCGGGACCCAATTGTGCGAAATTTTCGTGCTCACCACACGCATCTCCCACAAATAGGCTAAAATGTGATTACACCAACTCACCAGTCACCAAGCCAGCCAGCAAACAAAGAAAATTCTGGCCCCAGCTTCAACTCTCAAGCAGTCAAGCATGGAATGGAATCACCTTTTTGCATACTTCTCTGCATTCTTTCCCAAAATTTATGCCCACTGGGAGAATAAAAGCAAATAAATAATACTTTGGAGCACAGAATTCTCTCAATTTGCATTTTTATAATTACCCGTCAGACGTCAGCCCATGCCCTCCCTTTAATTACTACAAATTTTTTAAAAGTTTTTATATTATAAACTTACAGCTCGTTTGGTTAGCTGGAAAAATATTTGAAGAAAATGGAATTTAAATTCCATAGAAAACAAATTACCAGAAAAATAGATTCTATTGTTTGGTTGGTAGAAAAGAAATTATTGGGAATATAAATTTCATTGTTTGGTTGGGTTTGGAATGGTAATGAATAATGAGTATAATGACATATATAACCCTACACAATAATAATAATAATAATAAGAGTAATTAATAAAGTATGGGAGCGTAAAATTGTGATACTAGTTTTCAATGGAAAAAGTTTTCCATGGAAGACAAAATACATAAGATTTGCTAGGAAAATGTTTTCCTCATTGTTAAGGAAAACTTTTTCCAATGGAACTTGTTTTCCATCCAACCAAACAACATAAAACACCATTTTCCTCACTTTAAGGAAAACATTTTCCTTGGAAAATGTTTTCCATCCAACCAAACACTTTAGAGTTAATGTCTTTCAGTGACAATTTCAAATTAATCATTTTTTAAACTTATGACCTCTACTTGGGAGAGTCATAATTATGTCGCTCAACCATGTAAATGATAACTTAAAAGTTAAAAGTAAAGAAGTGAGGTTCAAATCTATAACCTCTACTTAGGAGAGACATAGCTATGCCGCTTAACTATAAGATCTATGACCTTTACTTGAGAGAGTCATAGGTATGCCGCTTAACTATAAGGTATTTCTATTAAAGACTCATAAATATACCACTTAACTATAAGGTCTTTGGCATAATTGTAACCATTTTGAGATACAATAACTGGGCTTAGCTAGAGTAAAGTTCGTTGCTTTATAATGCAGGATGATTATTTAAATATTTTATTGAGTTTTTTTTAGTACATATACATAGCAATAATCAATACCAAGATTAATAATCATCATTGTATAATTAGTACTGTTGGGAAATTACCATCGGGGGGCCACCAGCTAAACAATCGACCTAGAAATTCAAGTAAACAAATACTTCGTATCAATAAGAAGTTCAAGGCAAGAAGATTTGAACAATCGAGGTGGTAGCTCTGTTGTATCCATTCAAATATCTCCAACAACTATGATGATATATATCAAAGTTAGTTATACTCATTAGATTTTAGAGTGTTTAGAAAACAATTTATCAATCGAAGTCTAACTTATTTGACAAACTTTAACTTGTTTAGCAGGTCAAATAACTAATTTGGATGTTTGGTAAACAGTTTTTTGACTGATGTCAATAAGTTAAAAATGAAAAAAAAAAAAAACAAAAAAAAAACAAAAAAACTTTGAGTAGCTTATTTATATCGATCAACTGACTGTATTTTTGTTTTAAAAGTACGATTTACCGTTAATAGTTGTTTGTTATTGTGATATTTATATTTATTCAAATTTACATTTTTAATATCATTAGAATCGTCTAGAGTTTGGGATCTAAATTGCCTAATTGCCTAAGACATACACACAAACGTATATTTATGTACATACACACACCCACACACACATAATTGTGTTAACCGTTATGTTGAGTTATTATTAACAACTTATGTTTATTATATTTTTATTTGAAATCATATTTTTTATATTAAATTATTATTAACTACGGAGTATTTCGTTATAATTTTCACATTATTAATAATAATAAATAATAATAGTTACAAAATAATTAATAATAACACAACTATAATAATAAAGTTAAAAAATTAAGAGTTAAATAAATAACACAATATACGTATGTCCTTATACGTCATTTTACATGTAATCAGCTAATAGTATACAACTAAACAAACATTTTTTTTGTTATAATTAGCTAATAATACTATTAGCTTGTCAAATCAACTAACACAATCAGCTATCAACTATCAGTTATTAGTCATCATCTAACTGTCAATTGCCAAACACCCCCAAAATTGTGTTGGTGATATATCAAAGAGTATCGTCAAGACAAAATGAGAGAGGATGCATGTAGATAGTTATGTATTTCATTTGTAACCATTTAAATATTGTAACTTTAAAACAATTATTGTAAAAACGGAGTACTATTTTTGTTAATAACAAGGAAAACCTGTAGTTAATACCTGAAATTACATATGCACCAAGTAAATTTTGCTCCTATATAACAGATAGTATAACTACTATTTTTGTAACCTGAAAACAAGAAAACAATTTGAATATATTTACATTCTTAGCAAGTTCAATTCCTTGCTACTCAATGCTTTTCATTCAACAATATCATTGTTATATTGCATCCTATTCCACAATGTAAGTTTTAATCCAATCTATGATTTCAACATCATTAGTGTTCAGATTTACACTAACAAATACCTCATCCATGAGTCAAAAAATAAATAGATATGTTCATGTAAGTATGTGATCATAAATTGATTTAAAAAGGTTTGAAGACAACAGTTTTGGTTCGTAACATTGAGGAACCGAACTCAAAATCAACCATATGGTCTCAATTCAAATGTCGAATCTATAGTACCCAATTTAATTTGAAAGATCGAAAAAGATAGGATAACATTTTAGAGCTAACTCCAATGATTGAGAAATTGATGAGCTTTTTATTAAAAAAAAAATAATTATAAAATTGAAGAAAAAAAACACAAACGAACAAACAGAAGGAGGGTGATTGCAATCGTTATACCCTGCACCACGGTGCACATAGCAATGTGCACCACGTACGTAAAACGACGTCGTTTCGGAGTTAGTAGACGCGGACGCGAATGACTCAGGGAATTCATTATCTATAATACACATAATCATTATCTATAATACACAGAACGTTTGCCTAGAATACACAGAATGTTTGCCCATAATACACAGAATATTGACACAAAATACACATAAGTTAGTGGACGCGAATGACTCCAGGGAATTCATTATCTATAATACACATAATCATTATATAGAATACACAGAACGTTTGCCTAGAATACACAGAATGTTTGCCCATAATACACAAAATATTGACGCAAAATACACAGAACTCATCATCATAACATTCGAATGCACAAACACATCACAACTTGTGTTAATAACATGAATACACATAATATTTACACAAAATACACAGAACTCATCCTCCTAAACATTCGAATGCACAAACACATCACAACATGTGTTACTAACATGAAATCACAACATGTGTTACTAACATGAATATACATAACGGTTGCCTATAATACACAGAACGGTTGCCTAGAATACACAGAATGATTGTCTGTAATACACAGAATATTAACATAAATACAGAGACCGGCCGAAACGGGAAACATGATTTTCAAAAAAAAAAACGGACGATTAGTTTACAATGCTCAAAACGACATCGTTTAGGTACGTGGTGCACATTGCTATGTGCACCGCGGTGCACAGTATAATTTGCCGGGTGATTGTCATGCAACTTTTGGACTAAGGTCTATCAAGTATCAAGCAAGGTTAGCTCTGGTCCACGATATAATTTGTGTGGACGAAAAGCTAGGCCAACTTCTCTATTCATATCGGGTGGAAAAAGCCCATTAGCTTCTTTGTCCGATCGGGTTGGCAGCTTCTCTATTTGGTGATGCTATTTATTTTTTTAAAAAAAAAAGAAAGCATAGTTTTTTTATTAAAAAAAAAACATAGTTTTTTTATTAAAAAAAAAAAAACATGATGCCCACACAAAGAAAAATTAACTAGCTATTTTTTGGTAATATGTTTAAGGTGTTAATTGCAACATGTTTACAAGTTTAATTGTTCAATTGATTTTTTTTTATTATTTAAGGGTCTAATAGTAACTTTTAATATATTAATATAATTGATTGGTCTATTTAACTATTTTCTCTAATTTTTTTTTTAACTTAGACCCTCCACTCAATCCACATCTAATTAATATGATAACAATATGCTTAGAATACAACAATATTCATTCAAATGAACCTGAAAGACATTAATTTGTAAAGCAATAGCGACAGATGCCCTCGAACAAATTAAAGGGATTGCAATATGCAACTGGATCATCACAAACGAACCTTAAAGATCACGATGCCCCACTCAATGAATCTTTTTAATTCTGGTCTCTATGAATTTAAATTTTTTGTTTTTGTTTTGCATCAGTGAATTTAAGTTTATTGTGCACTAATGTGTAAGCATTTGAGATTTATAAACCAGTTACAAAATACATATGTAATTTACCTTATTCGCTAATTTTTAAAATAGAAAGGGTGTTGCTATTTGTACCACCTTAGGTGTAAATAATCTTGAAATTCTAAAAAGGTCACAAATTTCAATAATTTCATAGGTGGTGTAAATAACAATTAGAGTGTAAATATGACTATTTACACCACCATGATTAAATGTAATTTAATTACACAAAAAATTAGGTATTGAAATTAGAGTTTTAAAAAAAAGTAATTGAATTAAAAATATTATTTTAATAAAATTAAATTAAGTAATGATTTAAAACTACAAAAAATAAAAAATAAAAAACATTAAAAAATAATGTGTATTTAGAAAAAAAAATATCATGCAAGTTTCTCATATTTGATTGGAGGATAACAAAGGTGGGCTAACTTGGATAATTCAACAAGTTTAGTATTAAAAAAAAGTGGATAATACTTTGTGGTCGAGTGACATCCGGTTGTAATCTCATATAGATGAGGTGGGTTTGAGTCTTAGTGGAGACAAATATTGACTCTTTGTGCTTTGCTTATTGCTTAACAGTATTTGATAATATAATTTTCAAGTTTGAATTCGTACTTTCAGATTTTTGGTTTGATTTTTTTTGGTTCATATTTATTATTTGAATGTCATTATATTATGATAAATTGTCTTGATTTTTTATTTTTTTTTTTGTATTTTTAAAACATTTATTCTCATTATAAGGTCATACACAATCAAACATCAATATTGGTAATCATTTCAATTTTACCATACTACCAAACATGCAAAATACTTTCACTAAAATTTATTACCATTACTAATTATTTGATTTTCATTCAAATTCAAATTCTTATGTGCGAATCAAATACACCCTTAATACATTAAAAATGAATTTGTATCAAAGAAACACATAAAAATTAAATATAGATTGTAATATCAAAAAAAAAAATTATAACCTTGAAAAAGTAATTGACTGCATAAGCATAATTAAGGAGTTCCTATTGAAAATTAAATTTGTAATCTCTAACTCTTTGTGCTGCAGTAGGTTAAGAAAGTAGTTTATAAACATATACTATATTATAACCGATTGAGTAGTACTCAAAAAAAATTTGTAGTCTTGTAATTGTTAAGTAGGGATAAATAATGAGAGGAATTTAATATTTTGTGATTGGTGATTGCGTGGAGCCCAAAAATATCGGAGGACATAAATTATGGCAAGAGATAAGAGTTGACAAAATAGATATTTGACTTAGTTGATATTAATATGATATATGGGCGTGGCGGAGCTGACAGTGAGATAGAGTTTATGGAAAGGAAAGGGAAGGAAGCAGACGTCAGAGACGTGTGGAAAGGAAAGGACGGGTTTTTGCAGGATAACCGCCGGATGAGGATGGCGAATATGCACCACGTCAAGGCAAAGACGAAAGGCGTTATCTTTTGGCAGGCACTGTTGCCATGGATCACGGCTTGCCTCCACGTGTCCTCCCACCTTCCACAGTTATTCGATAGCCCCATCCCCCACCCCCATTGGCCGTTTCCAATTTCCCATTTCCCAATGCCCTCCGTCATCTTTATATAAACCTCTGTTGCTCCAATTGTGTCCCATTTCCGCTGAGAAGGGTTTAGCTGAGCAAGGAAGGGGATCGGGAGAGATGGATCACGCGGCGGACGCTCACCGGACGGACTTGATGACCATAACCAGGTATGTGCTGAACGAGCAGACGAAGCACCCCGAGTCTCGTGGCGACTTCACCATCCTCCTCAACCACATTGTCCTTGGCTGCAAATTCGTCTGCACTGCCGTCAACAAGGTACGGACTATTCATTTCATTTTGCTTTTGCCGCCGGAACCTGGAATTCTTAGTTTTCTGCTTCTATTCTATGTTTTTCGGTTATTTGTATTGTATGAATCAAGGATTTATGCCAAATAAAAAACACACGATTAGTGTGATGAACTAACTGCTTTCCAGTCTTCCTTTTGTGCGTGATGATACTAATACAATCCAATCCAATCCAAGACAGAGCACAATAACTTAGCATCGTTTGAATGGAAGAATTCCCTTTCCCTTCCCTACACACTTTTGGGTGGAGTGAAACAGAGATGAGTAGTACGAATGTAGTTAACTAGAAAAATACAAAAAAAAAATAGGAAGGAGCCAGGCTTTGAACCTTAGCGAGAAATGGGCCTACTATGGAAAATTCCCTGTTATACACGTACAAATCATCAAATGAAATTGGGGAGGTTCAACTCATGAACTTTCCTTTCCTTTCAAAAACCTCGGTGTTTCAACCATTTCTACTCAAAATTCTTAGTTGTTTAGTGACTTTGTGCAGGCTGGTTTGGCGAAACTCATAGGGCTTGCTGGTGAGACCAATGTACAGGCAAGTGCATACACAATCATCCCTCAAGATATTTATCCGTCCTGTTTCCATTAGGATATTTTACTTTAATATGTTGTTCTTGAAGTGGTTTACCTTGAGTACAGGGTGAAGAACAAAAGAAACTGGATGTACTCTCAAATGAAGTTTTTATCAAAGCCTTGGTTAGCAGTGGTCGAACAGTAAGTTGCTGGAGGACTTTATATAATCCTTTTTTCATTTCCCCCGATTTACACAAACAGAACACATTCCCAATTTTTGATTTTTTTTTCCAGTCCATTCTAGTCTCTGAGGAAGATGACGAGGCAACCTTTGTGAAGCCACCATTGCGGGGAAAGTGCGTACTGTTGCTCACCGCTGTTTCACAACCACCTGAAATTTTAGAATACGAAATCTGTGATATCTGAACATTCTCTAATTCGAGTGCATTACTGTTTGCTCTGAAATGCAGATATTGTGTTGTTTTCGACCCATTGGATGGATCTTCCAACATTGATTGTGGTGTTTCTATTGGAACTGTATGATTCCTTGCTCAACTATTACTAATAATTATTTCTAAACACTAAAGATTATAATGGTTTATTTTTCAATTTTGCTTATTTTTACCTAGATTTTTGGGATTTACATGATCAAAGATGATCATGAACCAGCATTAAGTGATGTTTTGCAACCTGGGAAGAATATGTTAGCTGCTGGCTACTGCATGTATGGGAGCTCCTGCACGGTATACAAAATTGCCCACTCTGTCTTTAATTTCATTACCATTTTCTGGTTGGGCTTGCAATTCAATTATAGTGTTGAGTTCAGCTTGGATATCTACCTGGTCATCTATACTGTTACATCATATTGATAATACTTGTCTGTCTCGTCATGATATTTCAGTGATTTAATTTGCAGTTTGTGTTGAGCACTGGATCTGGAGTTAATGGCTTTACCCTTGATCCATCACTAGGGGAATTCATACTAACTCATCCAGATATCAAGGTACGGTTGTTTGGTAATACTACTTCTGATGCATTTATGAGTCTCCAACACACCCTAATTTCTCTTGATTTTCATGGGATTTTATACGACAGACTTTGAATGTTCAGGCTGATCTTTACCATTAATTTTTAGAATATTTATTTACCCTAAAGGAAAACTGTTAATTCCATTTGATATCTTCTTTCTAGGTTGTATGTACAACTTAAGTACTGCATATTTATTTAGTCCGACTTATGACTATTGGTTTAGTACAGATCCCAAAGAAAGGAAAGATCTATTCTGTGAATGAAGGAAATGCTAAAAACTGGGATGGTCCAACAGCAAAGTATGTTGGACTGGCCTTGGTTTTTCTATTTGTTTTTGTTTCTACTTTTCATACATTATCTATCAAGTCTTATAATTATTTAACTGTCAGATTTGTTGAAAACTGCAAGTTCCCTAAAGATGGTTCATCACCAAAGTCTCTAAGATACATCGGAAGGTATTTAAACTCCTCAACAATGTGTCTGCAATTACATGGCTTTTCATGAATATGGGAGCATATCTGCTATATTATTTGCATTTGAAAAATATTGATTTGATGAAGACAATATTTCCACTTAGTTTCTCTAGCTGTTTTAAGTTCTAAGGAAACAGTCTAATATAAATCTGTTCTTTTGTAATTATGTTCTTGCAATTTCTATACTTACCCTTCAGGCTAATGAAACTATTTACTTTAGACACATTTTTGTGGTTCTATGATTCCATTTCTAAGTTGATGCCTCTGTACATTAGCGTTGTAGAGGGATCACTTAAGATAACAATATGGAGTACGGAGTAATATTTATAATGAGGATTG
Organism: Ipomoea triloba; assembly: GCF_003576645.1. NCBI lineage: Eukaryota > Viridiplantae > Streptophyta > Magnoliopsida > Solanales > Convolvulaceae > Ipomoea > Ipomoea triloba. The sequence continues at coordinate 34,011,028 of NC_044916.1, read as the reverse complement.
CCATAGAAGCACATTTTTATGGCTAACAACTAAAAACTTGTCCATTTCTGGCCTTCTCTTAGGAGTATTTTTATTTATTTATTTATTATCGTTATTTTTGAGGGGAGTAAGAAGAATTGGTCATTCTCTCTTTTTTTATTGAAGGGGAGAGAGCAGAAATGTTGTATACTTGGGTTAGACAAAATTGCTGAATATGTTGGTTCATCTAGATTTTATGGTACCCAGCAGATTGTGCAATAAATGACACCAAACTTATGATGTAGGAAGTTTTAAAATATAACTTTCGTGCTTTTCTTGGTTTCTGATATGCAGCATGGTTGCCGATGTTCATCGCACATTACTTTATGGTGGCATCTTCTTGTACCCTGCTGATAAGAAAAGTCCCAACGGGAAGCTGCGGTGAGTTAAAAGGAAACCCGAGACGTTCTTTACAAACAACTTGATAAAAACTAGTTAATGATGATGGAAATTGTACAAAACAGGGTTCTATATGAAGTGTTTCCAATGTCATTCTTAATGGAGCAGGCTGGAGGCCAAGCATTTACTGGCAAACTGCGGGTATGACCACTTTACTTTTGGTTATGAATAGCCTGATTTTTTTCTTAACTTTTGGTTATGAAGCTGATTTTTGTTTGAGATTTTTAAAGACTAGTGTTGTGACACACTTACTCTGAAATAAATTCATGTACAGGCCCTTGACTTGGTTCCAGAGAAGATCCATGAGCGTTCTCCCATATTTCTGGGCAGTTATGATGATGTTGAGGCCATTAAAGCACTTTATGCTGCTGAAGAGTAAACAGAGGGACTCAAACCTCTGCAGTCTTCACATACCAGGCCCAAAGCTTTATGATAATTGTAATTTCGAGTATATAATTCACAACCCTTGTTATCTTCAACAATTACACACTTATTGCAGGTAATCCTTGATAACCGAAATAACTAATTCCTACAACTTAGCTTGCAACATGCGTGCATATAACTTAGTAGTACATTTTCAAAAAAACTTAGTAGTACGTGTCACTGTCACCATTCTTGTGAACACATACATACGGAGTATTAATTAGCATTGCCAACGTTGAGCTAAGTGACATCTGATGGAGATTAACAGGGTGTTTAATTTGGATAATGCATACCATATGATTTAGTCCACAATGGTTAGGATTGTGAATCATGAAAATTTCAACCATTTTACACCTACTCACCAATCGGTTAGCATGTTCAATTTCAATCTAGTTTTATCAGACTTATAAGTTTAAGTTTATCATTTTTTTTTTAATTTTGTTTAAAAAAATTTACTTTAACCTTAAAATTTTGAGCTTATCAAGTGAATTGAACTTAAAAAAATTTTACATTTTAAAATTAGCATTCTCATATGGATGATGGAGTGGGTTCGAGTCTCAGTGGAGACAACTGTTGACTTGTTGTGCTTCAATAGGTTGAGAAAGTAGCTATGAATAGATATTGCATTGTAACAGAGTCAGTAGTACTCAAAAAAAAATAGCATTCTAAACACTCAATTTTAATAAATTGGCATTAATATATATACATTTATACATCATTAATTTATCTAAATCTTTATTTCTAAAATTTAACTAAAAATAGTTAACATATTTACACTATAATTATAATAAGTTTTTTTCATTATTTATTTTTATAACAAATATTTTTTTTGTAATAAATTTATTAAAAATTTCATTACAAATTTAATAAAAATACTAAAGATGAGCTTTTATATATATCTTAAAACTATGTGAACCTCGGTCCGACACAATAATTTACCTTTTTGAGTTAAGATTGACATTCATATCCTCTTCTATCTCTTTCCCATTTAATATAATTTTTCCCATTTTCCAATGTATACAAATATCAACAAGCTAAGCATCCAACATGGGACAACCCTAACCAAATTGATAAGATGGTTGATTTGATAACTACAAGATTATAAGTCAGACTTTCACACGGGAACAACCCCAACTAAATTGGTCAGATTTAGACTTGATAACCACTGCACAAGATTATAAGTTCGTTTGTTTATCTCAATCATGCAAGAAATACACAAATAGATCAAAATTATCATAATTATATAAATAGTGATATCTTAAAATACAAGGTACGCGGTATGTACCATTTGATGCAAAGACAAACTCTTGAAACAAAGCTACCAACGTCGTACAACACTTTACAAAAGTCACGCAACAGTACTTCATTATCTTATTGCATTTGGTTTAACTTCTTAATTAAAATATGAACGGAAGCTCACCTCTCACACACCAAAACAATATATGCAAGCTAAGCTAAGAAAAAAAAAAGTTAAATTAATAGTGGTAAGGAGAAAAGTGAAGCTATAAAAGGGCATGCAACTTGGGGGTTGCCAATAATATCATATCATAGCAATTAAGCGTTGCAACAATATAATGGAGTCTCTAATGGCCACTGTTTTAGTGACACTACTCTCCTTAGCCGCCTACTCTTCATTGTGTTCCGCACACCCTGAATATTCTTCTCCAAAACGTCCGGGTTGGTTCCAGGAGCCACCGGAACTGCCACCGCTACCCGAGCATCCTTATCCTAAACCGCTACCCGAACATCCTTATCCTAAACACCCTCCGGTTTACAACTACAACTCTCCGCCGCCGGTTTACCACTACAAGTCTCCTCCGCTACCGCCGCCAGTTTACAAATCCCCCCCAGCCCCAGCACAACCGTATAACCCTCCTTGTGTGTGTCATCCATCTCCATCTCCATCTCCACCAAAACCACATCCGGTATACTGGTCTCCGCCACCGCATAATCCCTACGTCTACAAGTCTCCTCCCCCACCTGTAAACCCATACGTATACAAGTCCCCACCACCCCCACCTCCCATCTACTAAAACTCCATCTCCACCTCAGCTCCTTCAATTCATCCCCACTAAGACGTACGTGATTCTTTTCATGCATGCATTACGTGAATTATATTATCCAAATACTCAATCCACTTCATTATATAATTATATTAAATTCCTATGAAATTCATTTCTTTGATTTATATATATGATCACTCTTCATTCCACTTAGCTTGGTGGCCGGTCTGCTAATCGTATGAATGTGTACTTTAAGCTGTGCACTAAGAGAGAATTCAAGATTTGATGTGTTGTTTGATTACAATTTGTTTCATTCCTGAAGATTGAAGAACAATAAAATCATCTTATATTTTTAGTGCTTTGTATTTTTATATTTCTTTTTATTTATACGATCACCATTAATTCAATTTGGTGGTCAGCTAAGCGTGTGAATGTATACTTTAAGCTCTAATATGTTGTATCATTATAACGGAACACTTTGTATTATTCGTGAAGAATAATAAAATCGGTTTGTATTTCTACATTTTTTTTTCAATTTACTAGTTTTATTAATATATATATACACAATTATTTGTCAGGAATATCATTCGACAAACAATTATTGGTCTTCTAAATGTAATAGTGTCTCTAGGCAAGAGCGAGAGCTTTTACAATATGAGCTAAGTTGTCTAGATCTGTCAAAATCAAACCCAGCAAACTTTAACTAACCACGACCCCAAAAAAATATGAAACATAAATATAGGTGAAGAAGACTTTAATTTTAGGACCAACAATTTACATTGCCAATCCCACGAGCTACCAGATCAGAATGAGCTATCAAATTCAAAGAACGTTTTACATGACAAATAAGTATAAAACTAAAAGTAAAGATTAATGCTAAACAATAGTGAATCAGAACATTTACATATAATTTTCTTGACCGATCATCCCGAATGACCGTTTGCAATATAATATCCTATTTTAAAAAATCAATAGAATTAATGCTACTATTAGTTATCTGAGTATTGCGGCATTATCACAACAGATGAATTTATTTTATTTTATTTTATTTTATTTTTGCTATTGTTGGTTTATTGCTATATTTTCTTGTCAAATTGGAAATATTATTCTTATTTTTTGTTAGTGCTTATATATTATTGAAATAAAATGAGTCATATTTTTTGGAAATATTGTAACGAACACCCCAAAAAATAAGAATAGCAAATGCGTCGTCGTTTATCCTTTCGTCATCAGCCTTGCGCTCTCACCGTATCTGATTCTCATCGCAACAATGAGCAGCAAGAGCAGCAGGCTGTTTGGCTCAGCGGCACACCACCACTCCGCCGCCACGCCCTGCACCCGCACTCACCAGATCGGCGCCCTAGCCTTAGTCATTCTCACTTTCTTCCTCACTCGTCTCTTCGATCAGTCCCTCAACCCCTGCTCCTCCTTTTCCACTTACTACCCAACTGACGACCATGGATCCGCGAACGGCGTCGTACGCTTCTCCGATACGGGGTCCATGACCTGGCCCCAACGCGGCTACGGGACCCACCTTTCCCTCAAAATCTACGTCTACGATGAGCGCGAGATTGATGGTCTCAATTTGCTATTGTATGGCCGGGAAGGGAAGATTTCGTCTGATTCCTGTCTAAAAGGCCAATGGGGCACTCAGGTAACTTCTTATTAAGCTTTCAGCTAATTTGGTAAGCTCGCTTTAAGCATGTTAAAAGTGGCCAATGTGTGATTAATGATTTATTATGGTTGTAATATAGAAAATTGATCTAAAATGAGCAAGCTTATTTGCTTTCTTAGTGCCTGAGCCTTTATGCACTGTCTCCACTCGTTAACGTGACAACCAAGTTATCAACTGAAAATTTTTAACTTGGTGTTCCCAATTCAGTCTAAACAAAATGAAAAGTATTGTGGAGGCCATGTTAGATATTTCTTGTTATCATTACCCCACCCGAAAGTTTCTTCCCGTAGTTCTTCCACATTGGGGAAGTTATATCTAGAATGCTAAAGATTGTGTAAGTTTTGTTTTGGGTTACGAATTTTTATTCCTTACCTGCTTCATATGCTTTTGGTGTTTCGAATTACTACTGTGCTTCTTTGTTTTCTTTTTCCTATTTTTAATTTATTTTTATTACACTGAGTAGGTTAAGATACACAGGATGCTCTTGCAATCAAGATTTCGGACTAGGGGGAAAGAGGAAGCAGACTTGTTCTTTGTGCCAAGTTATGTTAAATGTGTCCGGATGATGGGTGGCTTGAACGATAAAGAAATAAATCAAACCTACGTGAAGGTAGTAATGTCTCAGAATCTTAAATCTGGCTGTAATTTACTGACTAGGCAAACTTTGGTTTGGTACTGGTGATTTTTGAATTATAACAACTTCTTGTTGTGAATGGAGATCTATTGACCATGAATATCTCTTGGTATTGTCATTTCAGCATTCCATTTCAATGATGTAAAATGTGATTTTGTTTTTTTAATTTTTCTTTGGCACCTTTTACTTTCAGGTATTAAGTCAAATGCCATATTTCAGGTTATCTGGAGGCCGTAACCACATATTTGTTTTCCCAAGGTAATAACCCTTTAGCAATTTTTGATACACTTATATGAGAGACATAAATGAGCTTGTTTATGGGAAGATGTTATTGAGACAAAAATACCACATCATGTGTGAGAGGTGAAATGGTGGCTTAGTCATAATTGCATTACACTCCTGATGTTGACAGTACAAATTCTACTATAAGTCATGATTATAGGATGCTGCTTGGCTTAGAAGGCTAGAAGTCAAGAATTTAAGTTAAGATGCCAAAGATCTTTAATGCACCAGTTTTCTTGAAGTTGGATTCTATGTGATTGGGCTGGAGTGTGGACACAATTAGCCCTATTAGTCATTTGTAACACATTTATGCTTTTGACCAATTGCAGTGGGGCTGGAGCTCATCTGTTCAAGTCCTGGGCAACATACTTGAATCGTTCTATCATTCTTACTCCTGAGGTACAATCTATCTTCTTAAAAGCATTGCTTTTTGGTTTTACTTTCATTCTTTCCATATTTGTTTTTGGCTTAATTTGATTACCCTTGAGCTGGATGGCTGGTAGATAGCATGTGAATTCCTTATGAATCGAAGGCATTTTAGTTATAGTTTATTACTTAATGGAATTCATCTCAAGAATTGTGGGTATCTGTTGCTTCATAGTTCATAGCACACACCTATATCACAAGGGGTGGAGTTATGCTGTCCACTATTGTAGTAGAAAGATGGTAAACTCTAGGTTCTTCCAACAAGTCGGAATAGGCTGCTAGAAATATTAGTGCCATTTCAGTTCATGTGACTAGAAAATCTATGAATGAGAAAGCTAAAGTAATCCAAAGCAAATGTCTGCATATACTGTTTGCAAAACTTTTTAGGTTGGTCTTATTTCAAAATGAAAACAAATAGAGGAGCAATCCAATAGAATATATGATACAAGACATCCTGTGATGAGGGATGGCCACTACCACTCCTTGGCTTTCAATAATGCTTCATCTGTTTGCATGGTTTTTCTTCTTTCCTTTTCTTTTGTCCACTTCTTAATTACACTTTTGCCTCGCATATCAAGTCTAAATACTTGAGTTGTATCATCAGTTCAGCATGAGTAGAGTCTCTCAAATGTTACATCTTTATCATAGAGTGCTATGCCTGCACACTCATATATACACATATGGACCATTTCCTTCTCTGGTTGTGTAAAAATACACCAGATCTATTTGAATCTTACCTGAGCCTTTTTAATTTTTCATATCTGGAAGCATCAAGATGTTTTGACACTATTGATTATTCATTTTTCCAAATAAACAGTTTTTAAAAGCTTTATATGGAAAGCCTTGCTTTCATGATGTGTATGTAAACTTTCATGGAATTCTACAGTGCTCATTGTTCCATGTTGAGAAATAGGTTTTTGTGTATGATACAGGGTGATCGAACAGATAAACGAGACACTAGTGCTTTCAATACGTGGAAAGATATTATCATCCCTGGAAATGTTGATGATGGGATGACTGCTCATGGCTCTAGGGTTGTTGAGCCTTTGCCTTTGTCAAAAAGGAAGTACTTGGCTAACTTTCTAGGTCGAGCGCAAGGAAAGGCTGGTCGTCTTGAATTGATTAAACTTGCAAAACAATTCCCAGAAAAGGTGTGTCTTCTTTTCCAGCTATATTAGAATCTACATACAGCCAACATTCTTGCTAACAGATGTAAAATATTTACTTGACTGATGTACTAAACATTTTCTAGACAGTGATTAATGTTCTTGTATAGAGATTTATAAATGACAATGGAATGTTGCTTTTGATATTGTTATTACAAGTCAACAAACACCTAAAATGAAGATTTTTGTATCTGAAAGTGCTAGTTTGGAGAAGCAAAACTTATCCTTGTGATGAATAATTGAGCTATCAATTAGAAGTGTGAAACACTGAATGATCTAATGCTTCTATTCTAATTTTTTATTTTATGGTTATGTGCATGCAATGTCAAAATAATTACTTAAGCCAAAATTGATACCATTAATGATAATATTTCCCCAAAGATAGCATTTTTAATTTTTTTCTGCAGTTGGAATCTCCAGAGTTGAAATTCAGTGGTCCTGATAAACTTGGACGAGTGCAATATTTTCAACATCTCCGCAATGCCAAGTTCTGCCTTGCTCCACGCGGTGAATCATCATGGACTCTTCGGTTTTATGAGTCCTTTTTTGTGGTATCATATTCTCACTCCTAATCATCGATACATCTTTCAGCATATATGAATTTCTCACTTATCATTTAAGCTACTTGTTATGCCAAACAGGAGTGTGTTCCAGTCATCTTATCAGATCAAATAGAAATGCCATTTCAGAATGTCATCGACTACACCCAGATATCAATCAAATGGCCATCCTCTCGGATAGGCACTGAACTTTTGGAGTACCTAGAGTCAATACCTGGTCAGCCTACTGCACTTTGTTATTACATTCCACATTGACATTCCTGATTAATGTCGATATGGTTATAAGTACCTTGTTATTTGTTTCACAGATAGGGAAATTGAGGAGATGATAGCCAGGGGTAGAAAAGTGAGGTGTTTATGGGCTTATTCTCCTGCACCCGATACTTGTTCTGCATTTAATGGAATCATTTGGGAACTCCAGAGGAAAGTGAGGCAATTCCATCAATCCACAGAAACATTCTGGCTTCATAATAGAACAATAGTGAACAGAGATTTGGTGGGATTCAACAAATGGAAACCACCAATGCCTCTACCTTGAGATTATGTTATTGAAACAGTTCTTGTGACCTACTCTTTACTGCAATATTTGTGCTTCTATTTTTTCTGTAATAGTAAATACTGTAAATTTTTTTCCTTGTATAATTTCCATTTGTAATAGAAACAGTCATCACTTAATTTTATTTGTATATGTCCAAATTCAGAGTATAGAATGATATGGAAACACTGGCATCACGATTTAGACCACCGGAGAAGAGAAATGAAAGGGAAAACATACACTAGATCATAATAGAAAGTACAGAAATTGCACCAAGGAAGAACAAGAAGAAACTACTCAAAATACAGATATTATTACTTTTTAAGAGAAATGCTGGGCATCAATTTGACAAGGCTGTAGCTGGATGATCATCACAAAGTTCAGTTGTAGCTTGAGTGCTTCTGCTGGCTCTGGGTGGGAGAAATAGCTTATCATCCTGAGCTGCTGCTGCAGCAGGAGGTGAAGCTGAAGAAGCAGTTTCTTCTGCTTCTGCTGATCTCTTGCCCTTTGCTTTCAACATCTTCTTCAACCTTCTGAACCATTTTCTCACCATACCCATTCTCTCTCTCTCTCTCTCTCTCTCTATCTATCTATCTATCTTCATGAGCTAAGGTAGGATATATAGGGGAGTGCAGGAAGAATGATGTCACATCAAAACTGTGGATGGTATCTCTGTGGGTGCTTTAACGGATGAATGCCGGACAAAGCTTTAGTCTGTGGCATACTGCCATCCGTTACATATAGTGGGGGAGGATTTTGTTAAAAAGGGGGTGATTAGACTCAAATAGAGACAAAGGATCCGGGAATTACTTCAGTGATAGACTCAATTTTGTTTGTACTGTGATCCATATTGTTCACAGGCCACCATAGACTTCATTGGGGAGAAATATACTCTAGTAAGGGCCTTCAAGCATGACTAAACTGCACCCAGGCATCTTTTGAGACCCTTTATTTGACAAGGAAAGCCTTGTCTGTTGAGCTTTCTCCCATCGTTCAGAGGCGGCATAAATATTAGACAGCAGCACATAATGTAAATCATCACAAGAGCGACTGTTGTTGGAGTTCAATTTCTCAACCTCTTCAAGCACACATTCTGCCATATCCATGTTGCCGTGAATTCGGCATGCTCCAAGCAGAGACCCAAAAACAGTGGCATTTGGGCTTATAGGCATCCCCTTGATCAAATCAAGAGCCTCCTGTAACCTTCCTGCCCTTCCTAAAAGGTCAACTAGACAACCATAATGCTTGATGTTTGCCATTAACCCATACTTCTCCATCTTATAGAAAATTTCCATGCCTTCTTCTACACACCCACAGTGTGCACAAGCTGATAGGACTGAAAGGAACGTTATCTCGTTAGGAGTCACACCAGAGTTCTCCATTCTTCTAAAAAGTTCAATGGCCTCCTCAGGTTGACCATGAATGGCAAAACCAGAGATCATAGAATTCCAAGTTGCATCGTTTTTATGTGGCATTCCCTCAAAGATCAATCTGGCATTGCTCAAATCGCCACACTTTGCATACATGTCAACCAATCCATTCAGAACAAACTGGTTTGCTTTAACCCCCTTCTGAACAATCATCTCGTGTATTTCCTTGCCAACATCCAATAACGACAGCTGAGCACAAGCTGATAAAGCGCTCGCCATTGTAACCTCATCTGGCTCAAACCCTTCATCCTGCATTGTTCTGAAGGCTTCTAAAGCTTCCTCACACAACCCATTTTGTGTGTACCCAGAAATCAGTGAATTCCAATTCACCAAATTCTTTGAAGTCATCCTCTCAAAAATAGCTTTAGCATTCTTAATATCACCCTTCTTGAAATACCCTGATACCATGGATGACCAGACATAAAAGTTCCTTCTCGGCATCCCCTCAAACACTTCCCTTGCAGCATCCATCTCCCCACAGCTAGCATAACCATCAACCATCACAGTCCAAGTCACCACATTTCTCAACTCATCTGGAACCTTATCAAATAACTGCTTCGCCATCACTAAGTCCCCATTTCTCCCATACCCATCGATCATTTCATTCCACGTTACTGAAGTTCTCTCTGGCATACTTTCAAACACTAGCAATGCAGAATTTGTGTCCCCATTCTTCATATACCCACCGATCATTGCATTCCACGTAATCACGTTTCTCTTAGGCATATCATCAAACACCTGGCGCGAACTCACAACATCTCCACATTTTCCATACAAGTCAACCAATGCAGTACCCACCATCACATCAAATTCCACCCCTGACTTCACGCATTCAGCGTGTAAAGCCTTGCCAGGAATAACCATAGAAAGGGAGGCACAAGCTTTGAGCACTATGGGTACAGCACCTAGTATTATGCTTCGGGTACCGCGGTTTCGGGCATAGATCCAAAGGGCTTCTTTAAAATTCCCTTGGGACACGCAGTTCCGTATATGGTACGACCAATTTAATGATGGCGTTGCGGCGTTTTTGGAAGGGAAAAAATCTCGGCTTTGTTCGGGAAGTTCGAGTTGGTAAGTCCGGAGTTTTTTCTGATTTCGAAAGTGAGGATTGTGTAGAAATTCGTGAGCTTCACTAAACACTCTGCCCGTCATCTCATTCTTTCAAATTTGCCTTTCATCTCTCATACCAGCTAGTCAAGCCTCCCCAACTGATTGTCACCATATTTTAACGGTTTTAACCGTCACTGAAGCTTTCATTTTTTTTAATTGGTTAGAGATAACTAGGTTATGTTTTAATCATGATTTTTTTTGGGATAAATTTTTGTAAACATAGTGTATTTCTTTGGCTCGAACCCACTCACATCATCCATGTGAGAGTGTTAATCGGGACACCGGGTACCACTAGATCACAAGGTCTTTAGCACATAGTGTATTTCTAATTAACTCATTCATAATATATATATATATATATATATATCTAAAAACTTAATAAGTCTCAATCAATGTTATATCCTTGATTTATGTCCCTCCTTTTGTATGCTAATAAATGTATACATTGTACTTTAAATGTTGTACACTTAAATGTTATTAGACAAAATTATCCCTACTACATTCTTATTATACAAAATTACCCTTACACCGTTATAACACTGTTACTTTTAACTACATCATTATTACCATACACCTATATCTACCATATCTTTTTCCTATTCTTTAATTATCATTTTATTAAAATCATTATATAATTAATTTAATGGTTATTTATATTTTAATTAAATTTTTATGAATTGTAAATCATATGTGTGTGTATAAAATATACATATATATATATATATACATATATATATATATATATTATTTGTGCATATATAATTCGAATTATAATTTTTAATCATTTATATTTATTAATGTTTTAATATTGGCATAAATTTTCGCGCATCGCTCGTACAAAATATATATATATATATATATATATATATATATATATATATATATCATGATTAAATAAAAACAGATATTGTTGGAGTGGCACTCGGTGTCCCGGTTTACCGTTAACAAAGTAACTAATGCATAAGCATTGGTCCTCCCACTTAATGAGCCGTTGAGTAATGATAATTTAGGCATTCGCTATTTTGTTAGGTCATGCCGTCATGGTATGATCATTGAATTCATTATGATTTATGCTTTCACTACCTTGTTGGGTCGAGATGTGAGGTTTTATGGGGAAAAGTTTTCGACCTTTTTAGACAAGTATACACCGTCTATCTCTAGAAAAGAAATATAAGCAGTTTGGTGCGATGAGCAAATTATTATGTAACTGCCTCCCTATTCATACGGCAATATATACCTTTTTGGTTGTGTAAGCTTGAGTTGACAGTACGCATGCATCATGCATGCATGGTGTAGGCTGTAGCGTAGCTGGCCCCTCTCATCTTCTTTTTCATCAAAAAGGAGATCACCAATTCATGCTCATGGACACAATTTAATTTTTTTCTTTGGACACAATTTAATTTGCATCAAACTCCCACCACCCTTTTCACCAGATCACAACCCTTGCCTAATTCTTAGGACACAAATAATTAATTCATGCTACAAAATTTTTGGTGCATTTGTGTGTTAGAAGCTAAGTTCTTGAGTTTGGGTTTGTACCTAATTATAATAGGTGTCTGTAACGCATTTTCAATTTGGCTGCACATGAAATATTTTCATTTTTGTCAATAATCCCTAAAATAAATTAATAAATTTTAATTATAATAGGTGTCAACGTTGGGCAGCACATGAAATATTTCCATTTTTGTGAATGATTATCCCTCAATTACTATTTGATCATAATCATGTAAACATTTATGTTTTATATATGGGAAAACGAGGCCCCTCAATTGTTTTACTTTTGAAAATTTGACCCCTGTCAATTGATTTGAACAAACTTAGTCATTCAATTATCCATAATATACCACATTTAGTCCCTTATTTTATATAATTAGAAACATTGTTAATAATTTTTTTATGAAGTTATATTTGTCAATTACTCTCCAACTTCATTCTCTCTTCTCATAAATGTCAGCCATCTACATTAAACATTTGAATTGCAAGAACCCTAACTCAAACAATCAAAATCAGTCAATATTTTTTAATGAAAATTTTATTGAAATTAATGTGCAACATCATGACATAATAGCAAATGGGATCCAAAAGAAGAAATCTTACCACAACCTTCTTGTCTCCAAAAGAAGAAATCAATCAATATTTTTTAATGAAAATTTTATTGAAATTGTCAAACGAGGTATACATATTCGCCGATGAGTTAACCCGAAGATGAAGATGGCGTAAAATTTTAAGAGGAGAGAGAATGCAGTTGGAGAGTAATTGACAAATATAACCCTGAAAATAAAATTATTAATAAAATTTATAATTATATTAAATTAGGGACTAAATTTAATATATTATGGACAATTGAAGGACTAAGTTTGTTCAAATCAATTGATAGGGGCCAAATTTCTAAAAATAAAACAATTGAGGGGTCAAAAGTGTCATTCTCCCTTTATATATTATATGTTTAACACGCCTCTTCACAAGTGGATCATAGTCTCATTTATGAGGTGACGCAAATTCGAACCCATGACCTTTGGTATGGACGGATTCTAATATCAAATTGAAAAATGAGTTCCGTATCAACTAAAAATTTAAACTAATAGTTGGACCGTAGATTTATGTTTATATATTATATATACTCAACAATCCGTGCAACATATAAATACTTACATATAGAGCGTGATAATAATTTATCTTCAAAATTTTCAAATGATCAAGGTTGATAAATTATATTATGCCTCAAATTTATTTAGCATTTTGTAAATTAAATTTTCAAAAAATTTATGGGGACCAAGATATAATCTGGTGAAGAACTTGAGTTATATATATATAAAAGAGTAGGACGGAGCACGGGATCAGATAAGATGATCCATCAAGAAGCTGACAAGAGCAAGAAAGTTTAAGCTTAATTTAGCGAAGCATTTTACCTCTCGCAAAAAAGCGCAGCTAACTATGAGGAGGGGAGACTGTTTTACTCCAGTACATTTCTATATATAACCCTTTCTGCCTACTCTTCTCTCACGTACAACTACAAAACGCTCTCTTTATGACACAACTCACCCCATTTCTTTTCATTTCATTTTAATTTCCACTCTGCTTTCAGTTCTTGGACCCTTTCTTCTTCTGGGTTTTCTTCAAAATCCCTTCTTGGCTTCTTTTCTACATCCGCGCGGATTCAATATTGTGCGCTGAACCAGACATGGGTAACGTTGTTAATACTTTGCATTTTGTGCTCGGGATCTTTGGTGAGTTTTCTAAATCAAAATTCAACCTTTCTTTCTCTTTTCATTATTATTCTTTAGTAATTTAATTTCCTTTTCTTGTTCCCAGGAAATGTCACTGCTTTGTTCCTCTTCCTGGCACCATTGTGAGTTTCAAGAATTTTCTTTCTTCTCTCTTCTACATGTTTAGAGTTTTCTTTGTTGCGTTCTAGTTCTAATACTATATTTTTTTTTCCTCGAACAATTTCAGGATAACATTTAAGAGGATCGTCGCAAAAAAATCGACTGAACAATTCTCTGGCTTGCCCTATGTCATGACCATGCTCAACTGTTTGCTTTCTGCTTGGTATTCATGAAGAAACTGGTTTTTCTTATGTTCTCTCTTCAAGTAGCTTCTAAATGATAGTTATAATGACAATTTCAAAGATTACTTTAATTTCTCACAAGTTCTACCATTAGATTCATACTTTAATTTTCAAAGTCTGTCATCTTCTTGATCTTCAGTCTTTTGATAAATTGATATGTTGCATTCCCAGACATTTTCTGAAATTGCATCTGCCACCTGATTACCAGTACTTGGGGTTGTAAATTATCTTTTTTCCATTTTTTGTGTTTTATTTTACAACCTGCAGTGATTGTGATTCCCCAAGAATCTCAGCTGTAAATTTTGAAAGTTGTGTGATAATCTTTAGATTACAGTGATGCTAGTCCTTTTAGCAGCAATACAGCCAAACCCTTATTCTGTAGGAAGATTTCTGATTCACTGATTTTTCGTTTACCGATTCGATAGGTATGGTATGCCTTTTGTGTCACCTAACAACTTGCTTGTGTCAACAATCAATGGGACTGGTGCTGTAATTGAGTTCATTTATGTGCTGATATTCCTTATATTTGCACCAAAGAAGGCAAAGAAGAAGATAGGATCAATCTTCATCTTATCCCTTCTTGTATTTGCTGCTGTTGCTTTGGTTTCCTTGCTTGCATTGCATGGAAGAACCAGGAAGCTTTTCTGTGGCGTTGCGGCAACAATCCTCTCCATTATTATGTATGGCTCGCCTCTGTCAATCATAGTAAGCTCTTGTCACCTCTTCCCTGTTTACTTTATTTTGCACACCTCATAAATTCACTGTATCTTCTGTTATGTGCAGAGGCTAGTGATTAAAACAAAGAGTGTGGAGTTCATGCCATTCTTCTTGTCTCTGTTTGTGTTCTTGTGTGGCACTTCATGGTTCATCTTTGGATTGCTGGGAAAGGACCCCTTTGTTGCTGTAAGTACTTCCATTGAAAATATATTTATAATGAAGAAGACATCAGAAACGAAACAGCTCTTACTGTGATGGAATTTGAACTGCAGATACCAAATGGTTTTGGGTGTGGCTTAGGAGCAGTGCAGTTGATATTGTATGCCATTTACTGTGACAAGAAATCCTTCCCTGATGGCTCCGGGAAGATGGTCGGAGTTGATGGCAAGCCCACCGGAGAAGACATACAATTAGGCATAAAAATGGGCCAGAACCAGTCAAAGGAGGATCTGGTTTAGATGTGTGTATGTCATTCAGACAATTGTATGCTTTCTTCTTGTTGATGCTGTAATGGTTTTCTCTAAAAACTACTTGTGCAT
Source organism: Ipomoea triloba (assembly GCF_003576645.1). Lineage (NCBI taxonomy): Eukaryota > Viridiplantae > Streptophyta > Magnoliopsida > Solanales > Convolvulaceae > Ipomoea > Ipomoea triloba. Next base: position 33,995,543 of record NC_044916.1, on the reverse strand, counting down.
GTAAATGTAATGAATCCTGGCTTGGCTTCTGATTCCTCATGTTGGATTGCACTCTAGAGTCTAGACTGAAAAAGGTTTTGATTAATTTGGTACTTGCTTGGGTTTGAAGGTCTTTATTGAAGGACTAACTTATGGCTTATAAAACCAGAGATTTGGAGAATAACACATTGAAAGAGATTCAGAGAAAACACAGACTTAAAAACAGGAAGTTAGGATGACCCTAGCCAAGTTGATCTGAGTGTTAGTTTGGTAATTATAATGTTCCAAGTTCAATTATCAATCTTCTTGATTTAAGCCGGTCAATTACGAGTAACCTAGGATGATTTACCTCATTATGATCATTTGCTGGCTAAAATCACAAAACAGGGTTTATATTGTGCACATCTCGGGTAGTGGCGGTAGGTCTCCCTCGTCATTCGAGGAAAAAAAAAACGGGAGACCAACAAAAAAGAGCAGTAGAAACTAGAAAGGCAGAGATTTAACAAGAAAATTGTGCAAATTCAGTTTGCATTTTGCAATGCTTAAGAAATTATTTAAAATATTTCCATTGTTCAATTTCAAGTAACCTTAATGTTCATGGGAAGGACAAGAAAACGAGGGGAGAAATTCAGAAATAAGATTCAATCAGGAATTTTATTGAAACAGTAAGACTGAATAACAAATGAGAGCTGTTTATGTTTCATGTCCCTTAGCAGTTGCAGGAGAAAACAAACATAAAATGGAAGTAAGAAAGAGCACAAGGGAGCAGTAGAGGGATCCTCTGCTATAATGAAAAAGAGTAGAAAACAAAAACAAGAAAGGAGGAGGATGAATAGAAATTATAAAAGAGAGCAAGTAGGAGAGGGATAAAATCTGCTAATTTTTAGGTATTTGCAGCAACTTCAACTAAAATTCTGGCTAAATTTAGGATGTATGCATGTTTAATAATTTGGAAGGATTTGCGAAACTTCAGAGAACAGCCTCACAACAGCACCTAAAGCAAATCACATTAAGAAACAGAGTGCTTCTCACAAGTCAGGCAAGTTGCGTTACATGTTACAATTCATCCAAATGATTGACACATAATTGAAGAACTCAGACTGCTTGGTTAGTATCTAGAAGGAAGTGTTTTTTCGAGAGGAATGTTATGCACTGCATACTACATTCACATATCTATCGATGATTGGAGTTTCTATTAGCAACTTGTGTCAACAACTCATCCAAATTACTAGCAGAGAATGCAAGAGATCAGTCAAGTATCCAGATGAAAGTGTTTTTCTCTAGATTACTGATATATTTAATAGGAGCACTACTACCAACCAATCTCTCCTTCGGGAAACTACTAGAAAGAGATTAAACCAAACAATCATTAGCACAGAGAAGAGAGAACATTACTAATGAATAACTTGTGCGAACTATAAGCTAAAAGGAGCATTTTATTGTCTTATACATTAAAAAAATGGACAAAAGCACTCAATGCAGTAGAAAACCTATGCTGTTTGCTCAGAATTCTAACGAGAAGCAACTAGCTTCAAGGTAAGACAAATAATAGTTGATCAGATTATGACTGTTGAGGCCAAACTGCCAAAGTCTACAAGTGCATTTATCAGAGAAACGCTGCTCCTAATTTTGCAAGCAATGAAGGGATCATAGAAGAACATTTAACTTGGAGAATGCTACGAGACTCGGTGCAAAGTAGCTTTTCCATTCAACTTAGGGAGAAACAACCTAATATAGAGAATATTTATTGAAAGAGCTCATAAAATCATCAAAATCATAGGGAGTACAAAATAATCAAAAGTTTCACAGATTGAAGTATTAACCACAGAACAAAAGAGAACAAATTAAATGTATATAGAGCAGATTACATGTGTTTACAATTGTAAAAATAACATAATTAAAGTAAAATTCTCAATTGTCATTTGGAATGGATTCAAAAAACAAAGACATAATAATACAACAACATTTGGCCTTATCTAAAATCTGCTTCAGAAGGACCAAGAAGGCCTCTGCCCCAATTACTGTGATATAATAAAGTTTTCATCGTTCATCATTGTTATCACACCAAAACCAATATACCATTACTAATTAAAACAGAAAATTTATAAAAAAAAAAAAAAAAAAAAAAAAAATTACCATTTAAGCAAGCAAATGGTGTTTCCACCTCCTGCTCTATGGCAAAGCGGTAAGCCGAGCTTGGAACATGAACCCTCTATAAAGCCCATCACCATTACCTGGAACTCCAGTGATCCACCGCCAATCTGCTTCTCCATTCTCACGTTCCTCCCAAAGAGCTAATCTTCCCACCCTCTTCCCTGAGAAACAAACTCTGCTTCCTCCACCAAATACCTTGAACTTTGTAGAATCCTGGAAATGCTTAAACATGTCAGGCGGCATTCGCCCGGCCTCTTCCCATTCCAAGCTCTCCAAATCCAACCTCAGAATCAAAATGGTCGAACAAGAGCTGTGCAATGAGTAAGAAATCTTCAATCCCCCAATCATTAACACCTTATTCTTCTCGCCCACTAACAAACGAGGTCGTTTCAGGATGTCGAAAATATCCCCCCATTCATGCTTTTCCAGGCGGGTCCATTGCTGAGTCAACTGCAAATCCTTAATTGTTGACTTGAACAGCTTCCACTGAGATCGCCACGGAGATCCGACATCGCAGAGAGCAAGAATGGTGTCGGAGATCAAGACAGGGCTCCGCGGCTTGGACGGCAAGTTGGAGGAAAATTTCTGCCAGTTGTTGGGAGCGGATGCGGAACTGAAATAGATGGCGGCGAGCTCAGTGAGCACAAGGACTTGATTGGGAGACCCGACTAAAACGGAGCCGTGGCGGCACCAGGCGGAGCCAAGCTGAGGCAGGACCTTGTAATCGCGGAGGAGAGGGTTACAGACGACGAGAGTCTTGGTATTGTGGTTGTGGGGTGGGTGGGTAGGGTTTTCGGCCCAGAGGTAGAGGAGGCCGTGGGAGGAAGTAATTGGGTAGTGAGAGCGGAAAGGGAGGAAGGAGAGAGGGAAGCGGAACCAGTGATTGAGAGATGTGTCGAAAACGTGGAGGGAAGGGGAGGAAGATCCGCCGGCGTGAGAGTGGCGGTGGGAGGGGCGGAGTGCGAGGAGGGAGAGAGGCGGTTGGTGAGCGGCGATTAGGTTGAGGAAAGGCGGAGAAGAGAGAGATGCGTTGAAGGCTTTGCAGACACATCTGGAAATGAAGATGTCGCGAAGGGGTAGGTGGGTGAAGATCTGATGAAAGGTGTCTTGAGGCAGCCGATTCAGCGGAGAGGAATCCATAGGCACGGCGGCCGATTTGGGTATTTCCCGACGGATAGAGAGAATCAATTTGAAAGCGGAGTGGCGTTGTGTCTCCGGAAATAGGAAATAGGAAATAGGATGGTGATGCTCTACTGCTACTTATCGTTGACTGACTGGTTTTCGCGTACACTCTGTAATTGCTAATTTCTACTTCCACCACTACTCACCACTCACCACTCACCAGACAATATATAAAAATAACCGTATTTAACTCCGGGTGAGGTAATCTTATAATAAGAAAATTATTATGTTCTACCCTTGGATACCTCTTTCAAAGTTTCAGTTACAATAAGTCAATGTTAATTTTCCGTTTATAAATTTATCTACTTTAAGGCTGAATATATGATCAAGGCACATGTATTTTCAAGAGAGTGAGTAGGCCAAATACTTCACGCCATTCTCCAAAACCACACTCAAATGCACAATTCTGGCATTCTCAACCATCCATCCAGGTGTTAGCTGAATAAATGTGAAAGGGAGGGAAACCTGCCTCAGGATACGCAAGGTAAATAGCATGTGACATCATTGCACCAACTAAAACCAAAGTCTACAGTAAAAAATGCATCATAATGGCTGTTAATTACATCTGTTGTTTTTACAATCTCTATTCTTAACATCAATAATACAACTGGTATAGGTAACAGAGAGGATTGATTAGAACAGGACTCTTCCAAGCCCTTCACAACAAACATATACAATGCCTATCCTAAGTAAATTACTTGTCGCCTGGTCTTTGATATGTGCTTATCCAGCTCTCTGACTGAAATTTTGGAAGCTAGGCATGGCCTGCCCACTGAGACTTGGCCTACTTGCAGTGGAATCAGGCCTCTGAAGTTGCTGCTGCTGCTGCTGCTGTATTTGTTGGTGATGATGATTGCCATGGTGAACAAAGGTTTGTGGTTGTGGAGGGAGTCGAGGTTGTGGCCCTCGATTGAAGTTGTTTCCTCCAGTGGCTTGAATTTCCCCAGCTTCAAGCTTAAGCCGTTGCAATTCATCCCTCAGAGTTTCATTCAGAGCTGACATCCACACACAAATATATCAATTTTTCATAATAACATTTAATCTCCAGGGGAGGCTGGGAGGGGGGAGCCCATGGCCATGGGTGATTGAATAAATTGGCACCATAGAAGTGGATTTGAAGGGCACAAGAAGCCTTTAAAATATGGACTAAGTCACTATTCCAGAGATTTGTCATGCTGTACATAGGCAATTGGGGGAATGGGGGCTCCATGTGTGCAGTTAACTACTATTGGATCAAGTCAATGAAACTGACATAGTAGTTAAGAGTAGGAATACCATCTCTTAGATGAGCTTGCTGTTCCAAAGCTTGTAAACGCAATTTGAGTTCTTTGTTCTCAGCAGTCAGTCCAGAAGTGTCTCTCTGCACCACCAGTCGAAACATCAAAATAAATTATTTGTCTTAGGACAGTCTAACTATTCTAGCCTAAACTCAATTTACGAATTCTCTAAGCTATAAACAATTTTATCTAACTTCTCTCTTCAATATCATTGTTTAGAACTAGTGAGCTAATTTAATGTAGTATTGTAGTTTTATTTAAGGATAAAAAGTCCAGGTCCATGAGACCACTGCTGCTTGTACCGTGCCTACCATAGATATCTAAGGTAGACAAACTCAAAAGCCGTGTTTGGTGCATGCTTGAAGTTCATACAAATATGAAAGGTCATTTCAATATATTTTTTAATAATTATATAGAGACTTGGAAAATCACCAGCCCATATAAAAACCAAGAGAAAAGAGATACAGAAAAATCACTCCATGTTATGCTGAAATAACTAGTAGGCTCATAGCAAGGAAATAAATTATCATAGAAATCTAATCCAGATCAAGCTGTAATTGAATAGAGCATGTACTTAAACATACATACATATCAATGATATTATACAGTCCAAGGCTATCAGCCTATCCCCGACTTCAGGGATGGTACATAACTACATATAGAGTATAAGGTATGTCTAAAATTATACCTGAAGCAGTGTAATTTGTGCAGAAAGAGTAGTTGCTTCAGTCTGTAGGGTCTGGACTTTCTTCTCCAGCTCACTGGTGTAACGAACTTTGCGCTCCTTAGAGCGAGCTGCAGATTGTCTATTTGCAAGAATCCTACATATTGCATAGAAAGTTAAATCAGTTGGGTACATAGTACATAAATCTATTAATTCACTTTATTCTTTATTGGTTCGACCAGCAGACTATATTTCCATTTTACTTCTTAATTCCTAAAATTTTGTATAACAAAGAATGTAGCTTAAATTTTTCAATTGGCATACTACAGTATACTTATTTCTTTCCAATCCGAAGTTTGTATTTTTAAAACCCAACAAATTTAATCCTAAATACAAGTACATGACATTATTAAGTCATCACATTGTTATCATTTCCATTAATAATCCTCCTTATCTTTCTTAAATCCTCGTTTCCAGTTAAATCTTTTAGCACAACTTAATCATTAATTCATCACATTGTTATCGTTTCTATTAGTAATCCACCTTATCATTCTTAATCCCTCATTTCCTGATTGTCTGGTTCCCGATTAAATCTTTTAGCACTAAATCACTTCATATTCAACATACATATTGTAGTTTCACTAGTCACCATCTTCAATCTCTCTTTCAGTATTTCCTACCCTTTGCTCAAAGGAGATTTTAACAGATTTACTAAATAGTATGCCATATATCTTTGCAAATGCTATTTTAGACTACTCAAAAGATATTATTGGAAGGTATGCAGATTCTATGTTCGCATTAAAAATAGGTTGCTAAACTTGCTCATAACACCTAACTGCAACTACCTTTTCGGCCACTCTCCCACTAATTCATAGGAACTTCAAAGAACGAAGGGCCAAAAAATAGCCAGCTCATTTCTAATTCAATCCAATTCATCAAACCAAACGAATGAGAAATTTGTAATTAGCGAAAAATAAGTTGCAAAAAAAAAAAAAGTAAATTAACCTTTTAGCTCTCTTGGGGTCAATCAAGGCGAGCTCGGCAAGTCTATCAGCTCCCGTCGCCTTTCTGGCAGAGATAGAGTCGATCTCAACTGTTGTTGGGAAAGAACCATCCATAGAATTGCTATGTCTATGGCGTGGGCCAGAGCCCAGCGCCTTCTTCTCCGTCAAGGTCGGAGTCGCGGCGTCAGCAGCTGACGTAGCACCGAATTCGAGTCCATCGAAGAAATCAGAGTCAACAGAGAGACTCCGGAAGTGGGCATGTGATTTGGGGTTGAAACCCGGCCCGGTTGAGGAAGAGTCGGCCGAGTTGGCTGGCTGCACAGAGGTGTCAGGAGACTGGGGGAGGGGAGGAGCGGCGGGGTTGTCGAAGTTGAAGTCGGAAACTACGCCGTCGATGAGCATGTCGTCATCGAAGTCCGGAAAGCGGAAGAAGGTCTCGGACTGGACCCGACGGTGTCGGGTCCCGCGTGTTGGGGTGTCGGGCATCTGATCAAGGTCGGCCCGGGCGGCTATGTAGGGTGCAGAAAAGGGTTTTCCGGCGAAATTAGGGTCCATTATCAGCAGGACTTATTTGGCTCGTGCTCGTCCAATTCACAAAATGGAAATTGGAAAGTGGGAACAGTATTGACTGCGTGAGCTGTTATAACGTGGACCTAAGCTCAACTTTCTTCTTGATTTTAGTCCATTATTATATACTACCTCCGTCCAAAATGGTTGTCTGCTTCGTTTAACTAGGTTTGACTGAAGTAATTTTTAATCCAAATTTTCATAATATTAAGTTTAGCATTAATATATAAAATTTATATATTTAGAAACTACATTAAAAGTACTATTAAACACAAAAAAAATTAAATTTAAAAATAATAAAAAATTACTAAAGAAAATGAGCAAAGAAGAAAGAGTTAGTTTGACCAATGAATAGTAAATAGGACAAGTAAAATGGGACAGAGGGAGTAATATATAAACCATGTTTCACGCATTTAGTCATTCTTTTTACTGTATTTATTTATACTGATTGTTTAATTAACTAATTGCAAACATAATTAATACTAATTAATTTTAAAATCATTTTATCTTTAAACAATTAGAAATTTTATTATAACATGAAAATTAATAAAATATTTATTTATATAACAACTTGTGTGAGAACGTCTCACAGATTCCCCGGCAAAGCAAAGTCCTTACTTTGACTTAAACTAACCTGAATCAAGTCAAGGTGAAGCAGCAGGCTCAAGGCCCATCTTCTTAGTTTATGGTGCGTTTGGTAACCTGTAAAATGACTTCCGGAAAATGTTTTCCGAGTTTTCTGTGTTTGGCAACGTCCGAAAAATGTGGTCAACGGAAAATGTTTTCCGTTGACCAAGGAAAATCAGTTCATTTTTCTGAAAAATGACTTACGGAATTTTTTTCCATAAGTCATTTTGCGGAATCTCCAGAATAGTTGTTTCACATGTTTTCGACCACAACCAAGCCATATCACCCATGACCATGGACCAAGAAGGTGGGAAAACCGCCGAAAACCATTGCTACAATTTTTTTTATTTTATTTTTGTATAAATTTTATTTTTTATTAAATACCATTATTTTAATAACTATTATAATTTTTTACATTTTAAATAAAACAATTACAATGTTTAATTATACAATTCTATCCATTTTCCAGAAAATGAACCAAACACACAAAGATAGTTTTCCATAATACATTCAAACACTGGAAATGAAACTATTCTCCGGAAAATGACTCATTTTCCATAAAACATTTTTTAGAAATCATTTTCCTACTTTCCAAACGGACCTTTAGTTCTCTCTTTTCAAGTAAAGAATGTGCCAACCGAGGCCATTGAATTCACTACAGTGCAGATATCATCATATAAGAAGAGTTCTTTTTACTGAATCAGCTACTAATCACATGTTTGGAATCGATCTAGCTGATTATCCGGTCGTTTAGTAAGCCCGAATGCAAGAGAAAGAAGGTTTCCTTTACCAGGGAACTACAGTAGCAGATCTAGCACGACGAACAATGCTTGACACTCTCTCAAGCGAGCCCTTCTAATTATCTAGAAGCCCCTTTCCCTGTATAAGCATTCTAGCTCAATACCCTTTCACTGTTTTCTCACGCGCCCTTACAAAACAACTACTGCGAGAGCCTTTCAGCCAGAGAGAAAGAGTCTTTAGAATGGAAGCTCGCATCATCCATTTTTTTTATTCAATATTGAATCTCTTGCTTAAGTTGTGTAAGCTCATTCAGCGGTTCACTTGTGACGGATTCTTATAAGACAATGCTTACGGGTCGAATATTTGATTAATAAAGTCAAATATCTGACCCACTAATCAAAGACCCGACATGTCCCACAGATTGAGACTAGTGAGACGATTTCACAAATTGAAACCCGTGAAACTGTCTCACACAATTGTTACCATTTATTTATTATTACCAATTGCAACTATCTAGCTATCCCATTTTTAAATGCATACAATTTAACGGAAAAAATTAGTCACTGTATTCAATTATTGATACCCTAAGTTACGAAAAAAAAAAAAAATCTATCCAGTACATTGGATATAATGTACCCGAGATTTTCATCGTGGGGGCAAAAAATTTAAAAACAATGAGATATTAAAAAAAATACTTAGAGGGCGAGTAAAAAATATTGTTAATTAGGATGAAAAATTAAAATACATCTAATTAAAAGTTGGAGTGTTAGGAGCAAATTGCTTCTTTTAGCTAATTTAAGGTGCGTAGTTTGTGTATTTAAGGTACGTCATTGTGAAAGATAAAATGAGAGGGAGTAAAAAATAAAAAACAAATCTAATATTTAAAAAATAATAATAAAAATCACCTGTGTCAGGCGCTTGACGCGCCCTGCAGGTGCGTGCAGTGCATGAGCGACTGCTGTGCGCGGCGCGTGCAGTGCATGGGCGGCTGCTGTGCGCGAAACAACAAATGATTTAAAAATGAGGTATCCGATTTTACTGTGCTATGCTTCCCATATTTGTAGATGCTTCTCTCCCCCCTCTCTCTCCTCTCTATCTCATGCCAAGTTGGCATTTATCCGACAATAACCAAATAAAAACCATTGATGTCCATGCTCTTAGGACACACTCCTACTAATCTGCCAAGCGACTTTATATATTGTGTACTAAAAGACAAGAAGCCGAGTTTAATTCCCACAAGTGACGATTCTCCTGGGCCAGCTTCTGTGCTTCTTGGAGCGAACGTGGGTGGACCCCGAACCGTTAAACGGACGGCGAGAAAGACCCTGTAAATTTACAAAAAAAAAAAAAAACTAAAAGACAAGAAGCTTGATATACTTATTTAAGTGAAAGATGATGACAACAAAGTAGTGGATGACTCATGTATGGTATAGATGGAAGGCAAATTAATACGATACACTTATCAAGCCTCTTTACATTATATACAGGACCTCATGTCTCCCTTTAAACATCATTTATTGGTTCACTATATTCATTATAATTTAGTGACTTTGTGATATTGACTTCCAATAGGAATACTAAAATTTGATATTACTAGTATTTATTAAATACTAAAAATTCATGTTATTATCAAATAATACTACTGACAATAACCTCACGTTGAAGGATTGAAAACTTTTAATACGAAATAGATTTCTTTATTAGCATTGGGTCAAGAAGGTACTGAATCAATCTAATTTAAAAATCCAAATGAAAAGGGGGATTGAGTAGGTTACCTACAATTCTACAAATGTAACCTTATCATGAAACATTTGAACATAAATTTCGCACCACACCATAAGGGACTAAAAGAACAAAACCTTAAAATTTCGTACCAGACCATAAATTAAGGTAGATTCAGGAGCATGGAACAAAAATTACTTATAAATACAGAATTTAATCATGTTCTTAAATTTGGCGTTATCTCTGATTAATTAATCTATCTAAGCAGCAGTACTTATTAATTTCATTATTTTGGGGAATACAAAAGCAACAGAGTTAAAAGAAAGCTTCTCACAGTCATACATAGTAACAGTGTTTTCTCACCTTTCTCCTCCATTTTTCTCAGGAGAATTTTCTTGTGTTTTTATTTTTCCTTGTTCTCGTATTTGACTCAATCAAAGAATACTATATACGCGTACGGCGTTCCTTTCTCTTTCCAGAGAATACACAAATTTTCTCCACATTTTCTCTTTCTATATCTCCGCCGTCGCCGGAAAATTGAGTTTCCGGGACTATACCTCCGCATTTGTGATCCGCTGTATGTGTTTGAAATCTCAGGTGGTGCCCCCAGTTGCTCGAATTTAGTCCACCGGAGTACGGCTAGCACAGTTGGAATATCGGCGCTTTGTTCTCCAGATCTGTTAGGAATTCTAGGGCTTAAAATTAGTCGATTGCTGGTAATTCCAAACAGAGGTGGTAGGCAGCGGATTGGTTTTTTGTTTGGATGGTAGTATACGGACTGGACGGTGCCGTGCTCGTCAAAGCCGCCGGCAAAGGAGTAGCTGATGATGACCAAAGGTTTTGAGAGTGAGAGGTGGCGGGGGCGGTGGCGCGGAACGGGTTTCGCTATCACATGGAATGGCAGATCTTGGTAGTGCCGATCGTGACATTGAGCAGGTCTGTACAGTCGAATAATAATAATTGTACAATTCAATGCAAAGATGAGATATCTGTGTTCATATTTTGGTAGTACTATTGGTTCCTCTGCTTCTCCTACCTTTGCAGGCATTGGTTGCTCTAAAGAAAGGTGCTCAACTCCTCAAGTATGGGCGCAAGGGAAAGCCTAAGTTCTATCCATTCAGGCTTTCTAGTGTAAGTTTATTCTTCTATGCACCCTAATTATTATTTATGAATAGATATTTTGGTGTTCAATTATGTCATTGTTGGAAGTTTAAGAAAGTCACACTTCTCTAATTGAGTGTTGAAAAGATTTTTTTTTTCCTAATCTCATGCAAGCTTCAATTGTTGCTTTGCTGAATGGGAAACTTGATACCATTTTGTCATTATGTTTCTGCACCCAGTAGTTTCTCCCTTCAAAATTCAAATGTGTATCCATAAATTCAATGAAGTTTTGGTGTAAAAGAAAAAAAAAAAAGACCATCATCCTACTTTTGAAAATTATACCTTTTAACTTCGTTGTACTTGAAGGAGATGCAATCAGGATTATTGCTTTAGTGGAACTGTGGGGATTCTAGGTGATAGGAAACTGTAGACTAATGATTTAGAGGAAAAAGCTATGCACCATGAGATACGTCACCCATTATCCTTGCTTCTCCTTATTGTAACTTGCTTTTGTATTTTTTGGTGTTTAGCTTCAAAAAATAGGCTTTTAAAATGTATTTGTTCATAAAAAAAGGACTACTTTTTGGAACATGGGTATTATTATGTCAAGTTTAGTGATAAATCCGCTGATTGATGCCGTTTTGCAGGCATTTTTTTGGGCTTTAAACTTGGTGTTTTTCATATTTGTGGACTTCTGTTAAACTTGCAAAATTTTGCATTAGATGATCAAATTGACTATTTGAGTAAAGACATGTTAAGATTCTCTAAACATTTTCTGTAGGTTTTATGAGATTCAAGGATTTAACACTAAGGCACTGACCTTATCCCATATGCTTGATTGAGGAATAATATAATTAATATTTGCTTTAGATCTCTAACCTAGATTGAGTTTGATGTAGTACAGTCTAACATTTGCAATCATTTTTTGCCATAGAACTGCTGTATTTAAAGTTAAGAGTCAATATCTGAGTAGTATTGGATATTTAACTCTTCAGCAATCAAACTTAAGGTTTTGGTATGACCGGGGTAGTGCTTGGTAAGCTAGCAATTTTTAAGTTTTAGTTTCTCCATGGTGGTTGTAGGATATTCATGATACTGGCTATACTTTGTCACATTCAAATTTACTGTCCTCATTGAAAGCTAATTCAGAAGTGCAAATTACCATTGTATCCAGAGCATATTATAGTGAATAGTAAAGAAAAGTGTTAGAAAATTTATTTATTTATTTTGTTTTATATGGAGTATTTAGTTTGCTGATAGGTTGTGGATAGGAAAGCACTTGGGGTTTTAAAGCTTTGAAGAAGTATGGGTACAAAGATAATTGGGTTGCCAAGAAGGATCCAAGAAGAGAGCTTTTAATATTTTCTGTTAGGATCTTTGGCTGTGATGAGATTATGCTCTTAGTGAGGCTTTGACCAGGTAGTGTTGTGTTAAGGAATACATCAGAGCTGACAGGCCTTAGTGAGGCTTTGACCAGCTGTATGTATAATAATACTCTCTAATAATTTTCTGGTTGGGTGAATGTATCCACTCTAAATTTCACTTTGAAATCTTTACATCTTATGATTGGAAAAATCTTGTTTTTTCAACAAATATAAACCATTAGGACTTAATGATGCTTTTGAGTTATCGTTGGTGATGGTGATGGTGTTTTTGGTTTTATTTATTTAATTTTTGTGTGTGTATGTGTGCAACTGCCATAAAGCTAAATGTGAGCAACATGGTTGTTTTCTGCATGTATTGAGACCACCATGCTTGTGTATATTTTTACCTGCTAACAGAAAGCATTTTGTAGGATGAATCATCTTTAATTTGGATTTCTAGCAGTGGTGACAGAAGTTTGAAGTTAGCTTCTGTTTCAAGAATTATTCCAGGACAAAGAACTGTAAGATTTTCAGAATCCTCTTTCTGCTGTCATTTTTATGTTTTGATTTTTTGTTGAGCTAGTGATGCCTTCTATTTTTATGTTTGCATCCATTCTCTTTGGCATTTTTTCATGCTTTCTGATTCCATAAAGCCAGGACCTCAAAAGTGAAACATATAAAGCTTTCTTTCATTTTTACCCCAGGGGTTGGGATGGGTGAAGCTTCTTCTATTTGTAATTAGAACACTGTGCTTAAAGTCAACTCTGACTTTTATCATGATCTATTCCCAGGCTGTATTCCATAGATATCTGTGTCCTGAAAAGGACTACCTATCATTCTCCCTCATCTACAACAACGGGAAAAGATCCCTTGATCTGGTGAGAAATAGATAATCTTGTGCTTTGTGACTATCCAAGTATCTTCTGGTTTTTATTTGGGGTATGTGCCATGTTATCTTAGATTTGCAAGGACAAAGTTGAGGCTGAGGTTTGGATCACTGGCCTAAGAGCACTGATATCAGCGGGTCAAGGTGGGCGCTCAAAAATTGATGGATGGAGTGATGGAGGCCTCTATTTTGATGTAATTCTACTTAATTATCAGCTTCTTTCTAGCAGTTATTACAGTACCAGACAGTCTTTCTTTCTTTCTTTCTTGCTTATAAACATGTCTGCAATTGGTTAGGGTTTATATTACAAATCTTGATAAATAGTTAAGGAAAAGTTACTAATAATAAGTTGAAAATGCATGTTGAGTTATATTCTAAATGGTTTATTGGTATCTTTAGCCTTTAAGAAGAACTTTACTTCTGGGAACCACATAAATATCTTGTTTGATATCTCCTCCATCCCTGCCCTCCATTTTTGTGGCTTGGTTAGATATCTAACTCACTATGCCTATAGTAGCAAAACCTCCTAAATTTATTATGACATGGTGTCCACTTAAGCCAGCATTTATATTTTTGCCAACATGGAAAAGTAGTGGGATTTTGAACATTTTCATATATTTTCTGCAAATATTCATGCAGTCATTCACTCATTCTATCTTGCCTATGTGATATGTGGTTGGAATGACCACCTGAATTATCAAAGCAATTAATAATCTAAATTCAGTAATTGACAAAATATAGTTATAGAAGTTTCAGCTGATGATGTGCAAATTTATGTTATCCTTTATCTCACGAGTGATTGATTTCTAGATCAAATGTTGTAGGAAAATCGAGATTTGACATCAAACAGTCCAAGTTCAAGTTCTGTTAGCGCTACAAGGGAAATCAGCTCTCCAGAGGCTTCCATTGGTTCTAAACCGAACGCTTCTCCCAACCACTTTGGACGTGATTCTGGTAGCTCACATGCAGCTTTGGATCTAACAAATATGCAAGTAAAACCTAGTAATTCAGATGTGTATAGGGTTAGTGTTTCTAGTGCGCCCAGCACTTCTAGTCATGGTTCTGCCCCAGATGATTGTGATGCTTTAGGTGATGTGTATATATGGGGTGAGGTGATATGTGATAACATTGTCAAGGTTGGACCTGAAAAAGATACCAGTACTGTGACCACTAGAGCTGATGTACTTCTTCCTAGACCTTTAGAATCCCATGTTGTTCTGGATGTGCACCATATAGCTTGCGGGGTCAGGCATGCAGCCCTTGTCACTAGACAAGGTGAAGTTTTTACATGGGGTGAAGAATCTGGTGGGCGTCTTGGCCATGGTGTTAGGAAAGATGTTACTCAACCTAGCCTAGTTGAATCTTTATCCTTTTGCAGCGTCGATTTTATTGCATGTGGTGAGTTTCACACTTGTGCCGTTACCTTGGCTGGTGAACTTTATACATGGGGAGACGGCACACATAATGCTGGTCTTCTGGGCCATGGTTCTGATGTCAGTCACTGGATACCTAAGAGAATTTCAGGTCCTCTTGAGGGACTTCAAGTTGCAATGATTGCTTGTGGTCCTTGGCATACAGCCTTAATCACGTCATCTGGACAACTCTTTACATTTGGTGATGGAACATTTGGTGTGTTGGGCCATGGAGATAGAGAAAGTGTTTTGCTCCCGAGAGAGGTTGCATCACTGTCAGGATTAAGGACAACTGCTGTTGCATGTGGAGTGTGGCATACTGCTGCAGTTGTGGAGGTCATTGTGACACAGCCTAGTACTAATGTTTCATCTGGAAAACTGTTTTCTTGGGGAGACGGAGATAAAAATCGCCTCGGACATGGTGACAGAGAACCTCGACTCCAACCTACTTGTGTGTCAGCACTTATTGATTACAATTTTCACAAAGTCGCCTGTGGGCATAGTTTAACTGTTGGCTTAACCACATCTGGGCATGTTTTCACAATGGGAAGCACTGTTTATGGTCAACTTGGAAATCCTGATTCTGATGGGAAGTTACCTTGCTTAATAGAGGACAAACTTGCTGAGGAATGTGTCGTACAGATTGCATGTGGTTCATATCATGTGGCTGTTTTAACCTCAAATAATGAGGTACACACATGGGGTAAAGGGGCTAATGGAAGGTTGGGCCATGGAGACATAGAAGACCGGAAGACACCAACTCTAGTAGAAACTTTAAAGGATAAGCATGTTAAATATATTGCCTGTGGGTCAAATTATACTGCAGCAATTTGTCATCATAAGTGGGTTTCTAGTGCTGAGCAATCCCAATGCTCAGCCTGTAGGCAGGCTTTTGGTTTCACGAGGAAGAGACATAATTGCTACAATTGTGGACTTGTGCATTGCCATGCATGTAGTTCGCGGAAAGCACCTAGGGCTGCTTTGGCTCCTATACCGAGCAAACCATATCGGGTATGTGATTCCTGTTTTAACAAACTTAGTAAGGTGGCAGAGGCTGGAGCCAATAACAGGAGAAATTCTGGGCCCCGACTCTCTGGTGAGAACAAGGACAGATTGGATAAGGTTGAGTTACGCTTAGCTAAATCAGGCTTGCCTTCTAATCTTGATTTGATTAAGCAATTAGATAGCAAAGCAGCGAAACAAGGAAAGAAAGCTGATTCTTTCTCATTGGGTCGCTCTTCACAAGCACCATCTTTGTTACAGCTGAAAGATGTTTTAGCTACTGTTGGTGACTTGCGTCAACCAGTTGTGCGGCCCGTTTTAACTCAATCTGGTTTTAGTTCCAGATCTGTGTCCCCTTTCTCTAGGAGACCTAGTCCTCCGCGTTCAGCAACACCAGTACCTACAACTTCAGGACTGTCATTCTCCAAAAGCATTGCAGACAGTTTGAAGAAGTCTAATGAACTTCTAAATCAAGAAGTTCAGAAATTACGAGCCCAGGTGCATGGAGCACTCTTGCTAAATTTTTTCTCCTCTCTCAAGCTTCAATTCTAGTTATTTCCACTATACCTCTCTAATAGCATTTTGTTGGTGGCATTTAGATAGAGAACCTCAAAAATCGCTGTGAACTCCAAGAATTGGAACTCCAGAAATCAACAAAAAAGACTCAGGATGCAATGGTTCTTGCTGCTGAGGAATCTGCTAAATGTAAAGCTGCAAAGGAGGTGATCAAGTCGCTTACAGCACAGGTTTGTACTTGTCCTTTACTCCTTTAACGTGTGCTCACTCTCCTTGCACATCATATTTATTGAACTGGTATGTGATGGCTGTAGATACCGTTCTGGCCTGTTTTCTTTATCTTTACCCAATGATGTCTATAACTTCCTGATCTTTTTATGGTTGACTGTAACGACTCATTCTGGAGCTTGTTTTTCACTTTCCTTACAATTAATCTTTGCCTTACTGTTTTGCCAGCTCAAAGACATGGCCGAGAGATTGCCACCTGGGGCTTACGATGCTGAGTGCACTAGACTGCCTTACTTACCAAATGGCATGGATCTGAATGTTATGAAGTACCCTGATATGAATGGGGAACGCCATTCAAGATCGGATTCAATCGCCAGCACTTACTTATCCTCTCAGGTCAGCATAGATGCTAGTATCAACTGTATGGAGAGTCCTACCAAGGGTTCTGGGTGCAATGAAACTAATCAATTCAACCAAGCTCGTGAAATTATGACGTCCAATGGTATGGATGATCCACCGGATGTTAGTGTTGTGCAAGCATGCAGCAACCGTTCATCTTTAGCCGTTGACAAAGAAGAATCTGGTCCTCCACAAGACACTGAAAATGGAGTAAAATCTAGAAACTCTGTGGTTGCTAGCAATGCTAATCAAACCGAGGCTGAGTGGATTGAACAATACGAACCCGGTGTGTATATAACACTGGTAGCCCTCCGAGATGGAACTAGAGATCTCAAAAGAGTGCGCTTCAGGTACTCTCACTTGTTTGAATTCATATTTTTTCTTTCTTCCATGCAACGGGACATGTATCTGAAGCAACGTTATTCACTCGTGATCTGATCTTTCATCTGCAGCCGTAGAAGATTTGGAGAGCACCAAGCGGAGACATGGTGGTCAGAGAACCGTGAAAAAGTTTACGAGAAATACAACGTTCGTGGATCGGACAAGTCATCAGTCTCTGGCCAAGCTGCCCGAAGGACAGAAAGATCTGTTTCTCCGACGTCCCAAATTAGCAACAAATAGTGGAAATTGTTTTGTGCAAGTAGTTTTCTTTACCCATTTTATTTACCATTGTAGTGCGCGAAAGCGTGGTAGTTTTTTTACTTTTTTTTTTTTTTTTTTTGCAAGAGCAGAATAGCCGATTAGCCAAAACCGCATCGTTCTGACCCTTCTTTTGGTCCTATTTTTACGTTGTATCGTAGTGCACCGTGTATATAATAATATCATCCATTATTATAATTAGTGAAACAAATCGGTTTCATAAAAGGACCATTAAAATAAGCTATAAGCTTTATTAAGTGGAGCCTATACTAGTCCTTTATGTAGTAGTAATGATGGTTGTCTTTGTACAAGCTAAGTTGACATTGCATAGCTTTTAATTTGTATACATAGTAGTCTTTTATGTAGTAACTATTGATGATGGTTGTCTTTGTGTCATCTAACAACGTAGCTCGTGTCAACAATAGGATTAATGATATAATTTAGAAGGTGTTCATTATAGAACTTGAAGAGAACACTCTAAATACTTCCGCACGTTTAATATTCGTGCAACATATGTACGACAAATTTAAGATGATAATAATGTCTTAACTATTAATCAATATGTTACATGAATTTTCAAATTTTAATAAATAATAAAATATATAACGTAATTATGTAATAATGAACATAATAATAATTTGAAATAAAAACCAACAATTGGATGGTAAGTTCTCATGATCATATTTAGCATATATGGATTTTGAACCTTTGAGTTTCCTTATGAAGGGATTATATTGTTTTTTACTTTCTTGGACTCATTTTGTTGGCTTTGTGTGGTCAAGAATTCAAGATTATAAGTAACTTTACAACTGCCTTGGATAGTCATCAACTCAAAACTCACAAGTCACAAACACCTGATACTTGTCCTTTCACTTTTCTCCTTCGTTACTTGCAATTGCTATCGAAGGTTGTTAGAGTTAGGTTAGCTCTTGGTCGCCATTGCCCAGTTTTCTCTATTTCTCCATAAGCCATAGTAGGAAACTACAGAATTGAGAGAGTGAGAGATGCAGGGCAAGGCCGCAACTCGTAGGGGTAGAAAATACTCAAATAGTTCGCATAAGCAGCTTAACTGATCACATAGGTGAAATTTATTACAAATGACTAATAATTGAGTTTTACTAGTGGTATTAGGGGAACAACCTCTCAAATGAGGAGGCTTTTTGGACATAATGAGCAAATGTCTAGAATCTGTTAGATCAGTTGAGTCATTATGATTTACCCTTTCACAATTATGTCAGACGGAGTGTGTGGGTGCCTAAGGTGGGTAATTTCGCCTTTTTTCACAAGAAATTACTCAAATTAGAGCATTAAATTATGTGTTGGGTTGGAAATTAAATTTATCATTATTGAACAATAAATTTATTGTTGAAATTAGAAATGAAATCAATTTATTATTGAAAATTTGAAATTGGCATTGAGCAGTGAATAGTCTTAAACCCTATATATATAAAAGCTGTATAGGCGGGCTAGGTACTAAGCGTACACCAAATGCTTAATGAGTGTCTAGCGTGTTCTACAATATTATTATTATTATATTATTATTATTATTATTATTATTATTATGTTACATATGAGGCTGTGCCAGTAGAATTATTGGGCAAATCATCAATTTTGAGTGGGTTACCAAATCTTCATCACTAAAACCAATCAAATTATTAAGCAAAAAAAAAATCAATCAAATTACAGTTTCGCATTTACTTATCAAATTTATACATTTGAAAGAGGTACAATATATATATATTTTTTTTTAAAGTACACTTTAAATTTGTCCTTATTTGAGTTTTTTAAAAATCGTGTTTTTACAGCATAAAATATGAATGTAGGGCCATTTGCTTACGTCAGATATTCCTAGTTATTGTCCACGGCTCCACGTTAACAATATGTTCTGTTTTTGTTTTTGTTGTCATTTTAAGAAGCTCAATCATTCTTCGGATTCTGACAAACAACTTCGTACCACAACAAATCAGCAATCTCTTGCTCTGCCGCAGTTTCACAATACCTAAATACAAGTATGGATTTCCCTTTTTCCCTCTGAAGAATCTTCTTCCTTCTTCTTCAGACAAGGAATCAAAACCACTGTCCTAAGTCCTAACTTCACTCTTTTCCGGCGCCGTGCTCTTCTATTCTGTGAACATGAAGGCCCTTTTCACCAGCTTCTCATCTTCCGATCACTTTTCACTCGCAAAGTCCCCAGCTTTCGTCAAAATCACCGCTCTATCCCTCTTATCCCTCTCCGTCTTCTTCCTCGTTAGGCACTTCTCCGAACCCGCCACCAATTTCTCCGCATCCTTCTCCAACCTTACCCCCGCCGTCGCCGTCGCCGTCTCCGCCGTCACTATCAATACCTCTACAGACGTAACAAATTCGTCTCAGCCCTCGGCTTCTCCGCCCCCGCTTCAGTCGGCTTCTCCTCTCCCTGTGCCCATCATTTCTCCGCCGCCTAGGCAGCCAAGGGATTTCTTGGAACGGACGGGGATTGTCGACGAGAATGGCGCAATGTCGTTCGACTTTATTGTTGGGGATTACGACGAAACCCTGTTGGAGACCGTGGTGAATGGGAGCCGGGGAGGAGCAGAAAGTGATGAGATTAGAGGGTCTTGGAAGGGCAAATTTGGGAAATTCAGAGCTTGTGATGAGAGTATGAGTGGGTATATTCCTTGCTTGGACAATGTGGAAGCTATATCCAAGTTGAATTCGTCGGAGAAGGGAGAAAACTACGAGAGGCATTGCCCAGAGAAGGGGAAGGGACTGGATTGTGTTGTGCCCTGGCCCAAAGGCTATAGAATTCGAGTCCCTTGGCCAAAAAGCCGAGATGAGGTACTACATTGTGCAATCAAATTTGCTCCTTTTCAATTTCTTGATGTTACTAATTTGATTCTAGTGGCATATGTTTGTCAACTGACTGATATAAAACAAAATTGAGTTATCAATGATGTCCTTGGTTAAATATGGAGCTTTATCTGAGCTCTGTTACGAAGTAAGGTGACCAAGTCCCCTTGTGCTTAGAGTGTATAGGCAAGGGGTGTAAATTTGGGAACTAACTTGTGCTCTTGGGCAGGGGTTCTGGGATTAGGATTAGGATTAGTCTGGTGTAAGCTGGAAACCTAATGTATCAAAAAATTTCTCTAATGTTTCTATAGGTTTGGGTTTCTAATGTGCCTCACACCTCCTTGGTTGATGACAAAGGAGGGCAAAATTTGATCTCAAGAAAGAAAAATAAGTTCGTATTTCCTCAAGGAGGTACACAGTTCCCCCATGGTGTAGAACAATATTTGGATCAGATATCCAAGGTATGCTGGCTTTTGTAAGTTATGCCCATCTGGTTTGTTTTGCCATATTCGCATGTCTTTATTTCCGTCTTTTCTATTTTATTGCAGATGGTTCCAGAAATTGCGTTTGGCCAAAACACACGGGTTGCCTTGGATATTGGTTGTGGTGTAGGAAGCTTTGGTGCCTATTTGACAAAGCGCAATGTACTCGCTCTGTCCATAGCTCCAAAAGATGCTAACAATAACCAGATTCAGTTTGCACTTGAACGTGGTGTGTCTGCCATGGTTGCTGGGTTTGCAACACGTCGTTTATTGTATCCTAGCCAAGCATTCGACTTGATACATTGTTCTGGATGTGGAGTGAAATGGACCCGTGATGGTACATCCTCTGTCAAACATGATCTTTAAGTGTATCGCCTTTTGCATGTTTTTATGAGTTTTAGTAGTCTCCCCTTTTTAGATTTACTATTCAAGGTTCTTGTTTTAATTTTGATTGCGGTGGGCAAATTTCATCATGGTCCTGGTAATAACGTCTTTCATTTCTTTGGGTTGTGGTGAAGAGGGAATTTTGCTTCTTGAGGTAAACAGAATGCTTAGAGCAGGAGGATACTTTGTTCTGGCTGAACAATATGTTGACAAACAAAGAAAGTTAGAAGAACAATGGAAAGGTAATTTTAATTTGTTCTGTATGCCTATTTGCACATTGTTTTAGACCTTAATTTGTCTTGAAATTTCTTTCACTTGTGTCTTGTTATGTCTCAACTGATAATACTAATGCCACTATACTGAACTTTGTTTTCCTGTTACAAATTTCCATCATTTCACAGTTGTCTAATTGTTTATTGCATTTCCAAAGTGCAGAAATGGAGGATCTTGCAGGTCGCCTTTGTTGGGAACTTGTGAAAAAGAAGAGCAACATTGCAATATGGCGGAAACCCTTGAATAACAGTTGTTATTTCAACCGTGATGCTACTGCAAAGCCTTTATTATGTGGCACTGACGATGACCCAGATGATGTCTGGTATTTCCTTTACTTCATACATTTGTCCAATGCAGCTAACCCTATCTCTTCCTTAAAAATTATAATTAAAAGCTGTAGTTATTTCTGTTACAGTGTATCCTCTCTGTCTGGCATTCATTTCTTTTGCCCAGATGCATTTGCTTTGAAATTTCTTAGAAGTTTGTGATGACTTATTGTTTTAACATCAGTTCACTTGGTGTTTTCTTGCAGGTATGTAAATCTGAAACCATGCATCTCTCTTTTACCTGAAAATGGCTATGGAGCTAATATCACAGCATGGCCTGCTCGCCTAAACTCTCCACCGGACAGACTTTTCAGCATCAAAATGGATGCTATGTTGTCTAGAAAGGAAATTTACAAAGCAGACACGAAGTATATGAATGATATTATACGCGGATATTCTGGTGCTTTCCACTGGAAAAAGTTGAACCTACGAAATGTAATGGACATGAAAGCTGGAAATGGGGGGTATATTCTTTAATTTCCTGTTCCAAGTTTATTCAAAGGATTTACAAGTTTGACTGCGACTTAGATCCAACGTAACTGTGGCTAATTTAATTTGTGTGACCTCTTTGGCAGGTTTGCAGCAGCTTTAGTTGATTTTGAGTTCGATTGCTGGGTTATGAATGTTGTTCCTGTCAGCGGTTCCAATACACTGCCTGTTATCTATGACCGTGGTCTTATTGGCGTGATGCATGATTGGTAAGCGTTAAAGTAAATGAGACTGTTAAATAAACATAATCACACCAGACTGCTAAGTTTCATTGGTCGTTTCTCAACTCATTTCCCCTTGAACTGTATCTAGGTGTGAGCCCTTCGACACTTATCCAAGAACATATGATTTACTGAATGCGATTGGGCTTTTCTCAGTGGAGAAGACTAGGTAATCCTCGTTTGAACATTTGCAATGCTGTCTTTCTGTGTCGGGAAAAGGAGTAGTGTCATACTGATACATTTATTTATGCAGATGCAATATATCGAACATCGTGCTGGAAATGGACCGAATTCTGAGACCTGGAGGAAGAGTTTACATCCGCGACCTCACACCCGTCATCGATGAATTGGAAGAAATTATACATGCAGTTGGATGGGTGGTGTCCAGATTTGATGACAGTGAAGGCCCTCATTCTAACTGGAAGCTTTTAACCTGTGAAAAGCGCATGTAAAAATGTGTGCATTCCCAGTCCCCCCGCCGCTTATTCTTTCCTTCTTCCATTTGTTGTTATTTCTATCACTGTTTGTAGGAAAAAAAAGTATAGAGAAGTAGGATAGGAACCCTGAAGACACTGTAAATGGATTTCATATTCCTGCATGTACTCCACATTTTCACTCTACAAATAATGTTGGAAATATAGCTTCATTTCGTTGATTTACTAGAAATTACATGAAAGTGTGTTTTGGATGAACATGACAAGGAGGGGAAGAAGGTAACCTAATTTAGGTTGTCAAGTTGTTTAATTAATTTGACCCGTGTGATGACATTATTTCTGTTACCCTTCTAAATGAGTGATTACATAATCGAATTTTAGATTTTGATTTATACTATTTTGTAAAGAATTAAAAAAAATTGATTAAAGTTGCTCTATTTGCAACATGAGCCTGTTATGCCTTTAATCCTTTTATGCTTTTACAAAAATTTTTATCATTTAAATATTTAATTACTTTTTTTGAAAAGAATTAAAAATTGTAATTTCAAATAATTGGACTAAAAATGGTATTTTTCTTATGAAAACCAAATTTGCTCTAAATTACTGAAAAAAAATGCTCTCACAAAACAATCACTCTATGTAGCGGTTGGCTGAATATTACTTTTAAAAAAATAAAATTTAAGAGTCATTAAAAAATGAAATAATTTTAAAAAAATAAAAATCAAAGACCCTCTTCTTTAGGGTTCGCGAAGCCAACACTAAACACTCCTCCATGCTGCTTGAACGGGCGAGGCACAATACAAACAGTCGTCCAAGCTCTCTCTCGCCAACGTCTGCCGGAACAACTTCTTCCGGCTGGTGACTCCACTTTCCTCAATATCTTAGAGAAGCTCGGAAACTGTCTCTGAACGGAGGTATCTATTCTCATATGCACTACTTTTTTATTTTGTTAATGGGTACGGTGGTGATGATATTTTGGCGTCTCAGTTGGAACTATGTTTTTTCACCTACTCATGAGATTTAGGGTTGCGTTTTAGGTGCCTTCCAAATTCTAGCTACTTCACATTGGTGACCGACCCCTCCCGGTTAGAAAATTGTAATCTATTATTAGTATGTATTGATTATTTTATGGACTATTCTCCGGATTTTTCTAGACTATCATGGAGTCACGGAGGTGGGAAATGATCCATACTTTAGTAAACACGCTTCATTGACAAATAAAAGAGATAAAATAGTTTGTGATTTTGGTGCTTTTGCTATCAAGTGTGTACTTTCAGTTGATACCGTTTCTTAATATGTCATTTGCATGCCTTCCTTTTGCTGCAAATGTATGATTGGGTAGAATTTGAACAATGATAGTTAGTGTGTAATTCTGATGTTATAATCTTATAATTTCACTTGTGGGAATGTGGGATCACTGGTGCAAGAAGCCAATTGGAAACTTTTCAGGAAGCCTGCACATTTATATGTTGTATATATTTTCCATCTTATGCAGCTTTTCATTTATTTATTTATTCCTTCAAATTTAGGGAAATTTGGAATTATAGTGATTTCTTTGTATTATGCTAGATGGAAGTTATTATTATCACTTTTCAAGCTTGAATGTGAATAACATTTAAAAGCCCACATTAAAGTCATGGTAATATGTTAATTTTTTTACTCTACCTTGCAACAGTTTAAGTTTCTACAGATCAATACAGTGTACAATTGAGCAAAAGCTTTTCAAAGACATTGTCTGATAGAGGAAGTCGTTAGTGCCTAGTGTATTGCATTTAATTCAGGTTTAGTTCATTTTTTGCTGACCTTTAATAATTCCTTGATTCAGCTGTGTTTTTTTGGGTGGATCAAGAAGCCGTGAAACATACGGTTCTGTCGGTTTTTGTTGTGTAAACTTGAATTCCTACAAAACCACTTAGGGCCTTAGGGTTTTCCTGGTTTGGCTGAAGAAAAAGGACGCCCACTTTCCATCGCTTCCTCAATGGATTCAAGGAGAAAAGGTTTGATTTTGTTTTTGCTGTTTGTACTATAGACAATTTTGTGTGAATTTCAGATTTATGTTCCATTATTATTCTTCTATATGACTGTATATATGCTTTGTTTATTTAAATCTACACAATTTCTCTCTGCAGTTAAACTATTGAGTAAAAAGGAACCCAAGGGTGAAGACAACCAAACTGACACTATGCCAGACTCAACAGCAAAGAAAACGGCTAGAGAGCACAAGGAACAGTTGGAGAGACTCCAAGAAAAGGTTATTAACGAAACCAATTTGCAGTCAATAGAAACTAGTCATATATTAGACTGCCAAACACTCAAACTGATTGGTTGTAATTGGTTATATAATTGTATCACAAACTGTTTTTAGTTTAGTTAGTGTAATATGAATTGGTTGAGCATTCAAGTGTTTCACATGTTGAGTTAATTTCTTGTACAGGATCCCGAGTTCTTTGAATTCTTGAAAGAGCATGACAAGGAGCTTCTTGAATTTAATGATGAGGAAATTGATGTAAGTCTATTATCATTTGCATTTTTCTTCCTCTTTTGCCAATTGAACTGTTAATATAACTGCATATTTACTTTGTGCAGGATGATGAAGAAATTGAACTCGATGATGAGGCAATGGAAGATGAGAAGGAAACTGATGAGCTTGAGATGGAGCAGGCTTCTAGTATTGATGAACAAGGGAAAAAGTCCGTTAAAAATATAGTAACTAGTGAAATGGTTGATTCTTGGTGTAACTTGATTAGAGAAAAGAGAAACATAGGGGCAGTCCGCTCTCTTGTGAGAGCATTTCGTTCTGCTTGTCATTATGGTGATGACAGTGATGCTGACCCTACATCAAAGTGGAGTACTATGTCTAGTGGTGTTTTCAATAAGATCATGCTATTTGTTTTGAATGAAATGGATGGAATTCTTCGTGGCTTGTTGAATTTACCAGCTTCTGGGGGTACAAAGCAGATGGTAGCAGATACAATGACTACTAGGAAGTGGAAAAACTTCCAAAACTTGGTGAAGTCTTATCTGGGGAATGCTCTACATGTTCTTAACCAGATGACTGACACTGAAATGATTTCATTTACCTTAAGGAGATTGAGATACTCATCTATCCTTTTAGCTGCTTTTCCAGTTCTTTTGAGGAAGTACATTAAGGTATTCATTCACCATAATATGTTATTGAATTTGGATCAAATTGAGAAATTGCCTAAACTTTTTTTCTTTTACTTGTCAAAGAAGTGATGATTAAATTGATTTTTGCTAATAGCTGTATACCTTAGTCAAGCATCATTGTTGAGAGCTTATACTGCTTTGCAGGTGCTTCTTCATTTTTGGGGTACTGGAGGAGGTGCATTGCCAGTTTTCTCTTTTTTATTTTTAAGGGACTTGTGTGTTCAGCTTAGTTCTGATTGCATTGACGACTGCATTAAAGGAATGTACAAAGCCTATGTTTTAAACTGTCAATTTGTCAATCCAACAAAGCTTCAGCACATTCAGTTTCTCGGTAATTGTTTCATTGAACTTCTAAGGTTGGACCTTCCCACTGCATACCAGCATGCCTTTGTTTTCATTCGGCAGTTAGCAATGGTTTTGCGGAAGGCACTTGATTCAAAAACCAAGGTATTATTTCTGGTGCTGTGCTTTTTCTATAATGCTATGGAATAATTTGATACTAAATTTACATTTACTAGTAGGCTATCCTGTTGTGATATTTTTGTTGGTGAAAAAGTTTATCTTATCGCTTGAAACATAGCTAGTCACTTGTTTACATGGTGAATATTTAAATCTAACATTAACTTTAAAGTTATAATTTGAAATGTAAATAGCTCAACAATCTTGGTATGAAGAATGCAATACTTGTGTTCTCTGATTTTGCTTCTAAAATTGCTTGTCTGTTACACCATTAATGGTGCTAATTGTTCAGAGGCTAATCACTGAAATATTCGGAATCTTGTCTTATATGATTCTCAACTCTCTGTCTCAGGAATCATTCAGAAAGGTCTATGAATGGAAGTATATAAACTGTCTTGAGCTTTGGACTGGAGCAATATGTACATATTGTTTAGAAGCAGATTTCAGACCACTTGCTTATCCATTGACTCAAATTATATCTGGAGCAGCTCGTTTAGTTCCATCTGCTCGGTATTTCCCTCTTAGACTGAGATGTGTCAAGATGCTCAATCGAATAGCTGTTTCCACTGGTTCTTTTATACCTGTCTCTCTGCTCCTTTTGGACATGCTTGAGATGAAAGAATTGCACAAGCCTGCAACAGGAGGAGTAGGCAAAGCTGTTGATTTGAGTTGTGTGATAAAGGTACTTCAGTGTCACAGTTCTTTATTTCTTCCAGTTAGTAGCCACCACTTTTGTAACTCATATCTATATTAACTATAACTGACTGTTCATTGCAATATTGATAGGTGACGAAACCCACCTTAAAAACTCGAGCATTTCAAGAGGCATGTGTTTTTTCAGTGGTTGAAGAACTTGCTGAGCATCTTGCTCAGTGGAGCTACTCTGTTGCCTTCTCTGAGCTGTCTTTTGTACCTGCTGTTCGGCTACGCAGTTTTTGTAAGTCCACAAAGGTTGAGAGGTTCCGTCGAGAAATTAGGCAATTCATTCGTCAGGTATACCTGCAATTTCTATGTTTTGAATATACTTGTGGCTGAATTGTCTCTAAATGAATGTTATTTTATTTTCAAATGTTATAGAAATACACCTATGGCATTTTCTACTTTGGTTTTTATTCACATTGATTAGCGCGTTGATATAATTTACTTTAATCAATTGTCATAACTATAAATTGTGATGTTTTGAGTTTTAAATGTCACAGGTTGAGGCAAATTCCGAATTTACAAATAAGAAGCGCATGACTGTTACATTTCTACCCAATGATTCAGCTGCATCATCTTTTCTTGAGGTTCTATAATTCATTCTCTTGCTATCCCTTTTCCTAAACGGCTAAACCAATCTTTTCTGGTCAATGATGTCTATTATTATAATGCTAACTGATTCCTTACATAATGTGTTAAATTTGACTTCCTTCATTTGCAAGTTTTCATCTCATTATTAACCAAATTATTCTCTAAACTTACTATATTTGCCGATTTGGAAGATGTCACCATTAATAATGATTGCATATAAGACATTTGCCAATATCCCATTCCTACATGGCATGAGATTACTAATACTGTATGAAGCTGTCTATATTTTGTTGTAATAAAAAAACAAAGTTATGCTAAGAATGTATGAGTTCCTTATCTGGTTGTTAAATATAAAAATTGGGTAATTGAACAAGCCTGTATTCTTAGTGAAGGACTCAAAGTTCCATTGTTAACATTATCTGTCATTTCAAATGCATTATCGTAAAATGTTATCATGGAAGTCATTTTCCTCTTCAATTGTAGGATGAAAAAAAGGCAGGCATTAGCCCTTTGTCAAAATATGTTGGCACTCTTCGCCAGAGGGCACAACAAAGAAGCGAATCTTTAATTGAATCGAGGTTCAGTATACTCATCTTGATTTGCTACTCTTAGATCATCAGTTAGGTGAGGAATTCATGAAGAAACTCTATGATTTCAGTGTTATTGTTGGTGAACGTTCATCACTATTTGGAAGTAAGGTGATGGACGACGTTGACGATGATGATGATAGGGAAGACACAGGTGATGCTGTCTTCAATTCCTCTTGGCTACCAGGAGGCAATTCCAAGTACATTCACTGTACCCTGTTTTTTGTTTCTCTTTTCTTTCTCCCATAATGGGAGCTGGGATACTTTTTCTGTCTAGTTACTTTGTGTGTACAAGGTTTTATTTATGATTTTAACCCGATGATTCGTGTATAGGACAAAGCACTCGAAAGAAAAGAAGACAAAGAAAAGAAAGAGGTCAAAGGATGGCAGTGCTTCTGATGAAGACATTGTGGAGGATTTGGTGCTTAGCTCTGATGAAGAAGGTTCCATGAGCGACACACCTACTGAAGACAATATCAGCAAGAAGCAGAAATCAACTGTAGAGCCATCTAAGAAGAAAGGTAAGTTTAAGCCAAAGAAATCACCTACTGAAGACATCAGCAAGAAGCAGAAATTAACTGTAGAGCCATCTAAGAAGAAAGGTAAGTTCAAGCCAAAGAAATCAAAAAAGAGAAAGCCTTCAAGTTAATCAATTATCAAATTCATTGTCATTTTTGTTGTGCTTAGGATTTTATAAAACAAGAATTTCTTTGTTACGGTGCTCAGGCCCAATTTTGAGAAAATGAGAATCTAGTCCTAGTTTTGCTTATTGCTTTATTTGTTTTCTCTGTTTTAATGGTCATTCTGTATTTTACTCGTTAAATTATTTATTTGACCCCGTGCTGATAAGGAAAAATTGACAAAGTTGGTATGTCTGAGGTGAGTGAGGTCAGGTATTGGTTCTCCATCAGGGGCAATTTTGGTTTGGGTGTGGAAGGTATTTCATAATTGTATTTAGAGTTAATTATTGTTATTGATTCTAATTATAATTAGGGCTCTAGACATTGTTTGTTGGGTGTATTCATAAAGTAAACAACTATAATCATGGCCTATTCTTTTTTTGTAGCACATGCACAAGCTTGGTCAATTTGTCAATTGATCTATTATGTTCTACTTAACATAGATTTCTCACTTCCTATGAAGTATGTATATTTCTCACCCGTCTTCAAGGAGCTTAATTACTTGTACGCAATCTATCTCAAGAAGTACACTACAATAACCCTTCGCTCATGCAAGTTGCAAACCCTTCAAAATTCTCAATAGTTTTGCTTATAATGCATTGCAGTTAGCAACATTAAACATGAACCTCCACCGCAACCAGCCACCAAATCTATACCTCCTTTTTCTTCTCCCAATATTGCTAATGGGAAGTTCATCAATCATCACTAACCGTTCCTTGGAATCTTGGATAGTTTACTTACAACAATAATTAGCATTTGATAAATTATTGTTGGAGAACTACTCGGTCTCACAAATATCTCAGACGATAATTAAGAAATAAAAAAACAAGAGGCAAAACAGCATGTTGGACAAAGAAAGAGCCAGTTTATACTACATCAGTGTTAGGAACAGAATAGACATTTTTGTTATGCATACTGGAAGCTCTGGTCCTTAGGAAATGCACAACAAAGAAATGAACCAATGTACCATAAAATGCATCACACACCAAAAAAAAAAAATATTCACTTAAAACTAATAAATTAGTTATTTGTAGTGGGCTTTGGATGCTGATGGCGATTTGTCCTCTAATAAACGAAATTTATTGGTTTGATTCAATTGGTTACGGACCATTCGAGGACATTAAAGAGACAATGTAAACATATGTAAATTTATAAATAATTAATAGTTATTATGGTTTCCAACACCCTATACAAATGAATAAATAAGACAAGTAATTTAATAAAATATCTTTCTACTTCAAAATTTTAAAAATACTAGCTTATTTATAATTTATCTCTTTTGAACTTTGTAAACTTTGAAGAAACAAGAAAGATTGGCCTACAATCAACAAGATATTGATGAAATTATTAAAGACACACGATCTAAGTTCCATATTGATGAATGGGTTAATAAAATCTTTCTTTAGTTGATAATTTATGTTTAAAATTAGTTTTTATTTATTAGCTTGATGTTTATTAGTTTGATGAAGTGTGTTATTTATTAGTTTCAAATTAGTTTTTGTTTACTAGATTGATGTTTATTAGTTTGATGAATTGTGTTATTTATATTAGTTTCAAATTAGTTTATTTTTATTAGATGATTTTGATTGGAAATTTTAAGAATATATATATACGACGTCAATTTGTACTACGAAACCGTAGTCATATACTCCTTAAAAAATTATCATACGATGTCGGTTTAATACTAAAACTGACGTCATATGATTTTTATTTTTTTAAAAAATGGTAATATTTAAATATTTTAAAAAATATACAACGCCCGTTTTGTACTAAAAACCGACTTAGCATATATATTTTTAAAATTTAAAAAAAAATATGACGTCTGTTCTTTAACCGACCTTATAAATAACTATGTCTAAAGAAAATTGATTTTAAAAGTGTCAAAAACTAAAGTTTAAGGCCTTATTTGTAGTAGTGAAGATCTCAAACGATAATTAAGAAAGAAAAACAAGAGTCAAAACAGCATGTTGGACAAAGAAAGAAGCAGTTTATAGTACATCAGTGTTAGGAAGAAAATAGACATTTTTGTTGTGCATACTGGAAGCTCTGGTCCTTTAGATTGGAATGGATGGTGACACTGAAACGGATTCTTCCATGAATCCAAACATTCGTCGGAAGTCGGAACCCGACAACTAACGCCGACGACTGACCATTCCATGAACGTACGCTGAATATATAAAACGCTAACACATTTTTTTAGCATGCATCTCATCTTCTTCAATTCAATCTCTCAATCATTCATTCTTCTCCTACAAGATATCAACAACCTCACCTCCTCTAAAACCAAAGCCGCGGTTCTGATTTCACCGCCGCCTCTCTGAACATGAAGGTCCGCGCCACAAGCTTATCGGATTCTGATCACTGGTCACATTCAAAGTCCCCATCTTTCGTAAAACTCACTGCTTTATCCCTCTTATTCCTCTCCTTCTTCGTCCTCCTCAGGTATTTCTCTTTAAACCCCATAACCGGCCTCCCCTCCTCCTTCTCCATCCTTGACACCATCAATACTAGCACGGCTTTGACCACTCAGTCTCAGCAGCTGGTTTCTCTGCCTGCGGCTGCGGCAGCTCCGCCAAGGCCGCCGCAGGGGGATTTCTCTAAATGGATCGGAATTATAGACGAGAATGGCGTGATGGCGGGAGAATTTATCGTTGGGGATTTCGAAAGTTCCCTGGTGGAGACTGTGGCGAATGAGAATGAGGGAGGGGCAGATAAAGAGGAGGATAGAGAGTTTGTAAAGGGAAAATTCGGGAAATTTGAAGTTTGTGATGATAACATGAGTGACTACATTCCTTGCTTGGACAATGCGGAGGAGGCTATATCGAATTTGAGTTCGCCGGAGAGTGGGGCAAAGTACGAGAGGCATTGCCCGGAGAACCGGAAAAGATTGGGCTGTGTGGTGCCCAGACCCAAAGGCTATAAATTTCGAGTTCATTGGCCGGAAAGCCTAGATGAGGTAACATATATATGTAGAACACACAAGTATTTTCCTTTGCTATTTTGTGCAATATATTGAGGACCTGCCTTATGAAAATAGTCTATCATTGTTTATCACAATTGAAAGTAACGGTGAAGGTATAAAATTTTAGAGTATATATATTATAACTAGTATTTTGCTCACAAAAGGCAAAATCCCTAACCCAAAGGTCCCATAGGATTGTGGAGGAGTAATTCAGATGACTCAGTATCCATTAATGGGAAGATTAATGTCTGATGTTCACAAAGAGTCACCCCACAAGAGAATGAAACTCCCATGCTCCAGCTATCAGGGCTCAATCCTGCATCATTGTCCACAACTTTCCGCCCAAGAACCAACAAGCATTTCTTTCTTTGGTATTTTACTTGAGTATTTACCTAACTTTTCAAATGTTTCTATAGGTTTGGGCTTCTAACATACCTCAGACTTCCTTGGTTGATAATAAAGAAGGGCAGAATTTGATATCAAGAAATGAAAGTACGTTTATATTTCCTGGAGGAGGAACCCAGTTTCCCAATGGTGTAGAACAACATTTGGATCAGATATCCAAGGTATGCTGGTTCTTATGAGTTATACCCACCTGGTTACTTTCTCAATATTCACATGGCATTGGCTCCATTGTTTTCCATTTGCTTGTAGATGGTTCCAGACATTGCCTTTGGCGAACGCACACGCGTTGTCTTGGATATTGGTTGTGGTATAGGAAGCTTTGGTGCTTATTTGTCGAAGCACAATGTAACCACCTTGTCTATAGCTCCCAAAGACGATGCTAGCGATAACCAGATTCAGTTTGCTCTTGAGCGTGGTGTTTCTGCCATGGTTGCTGGGCTTGCAACACGTCGGTTATTGTATCCTAGCCAAGCATTTGAGTTGATACATTGTTCAAGATGCAAAGTCAATTGGATCCGCAATGGTACATCCTTATCAATCCTATATGATCTCTAGTACATCACCTTTTCCGTGCTTATATGAATTTTAATTAGTTGTCTGTCCCTTTATACAGTTACATTATTCAAGATTATTCTGTTAGTTTATGGGGAATATGATTTTCTAACTCATATTAGGTTCATAGTAATAATATCACAGTTTTCTTTGGCTTGTGGTGAAGATGGAATTTTGCTTCTTGAGGTAAACAGAATGCTTAGAGCAGGAGGATACTTTGTTCTAGCAGAACAGCCTGTTGACAATCGAGAAAAATCAATAGAAGAATGGATAGGTAATTTGCACATTGTTTGATACCTTAATTTGCTTTGAATTTCCTGTGGCATATGTCCTATTATATATGTCTCAAGTGTTTGTGTTTCTCTAAACGGATATTGGCTTGACTGAAATGCAGAAATGGAGGATCTTGCTAGTCGCCTTTGTTGGGAACTATTGAAGAAGGATGCAGGCATTGCTATATGGCAGAAGCCATTGAATAACAGTTGTTATCTCAACCGTGATCCCACTGCAAAGCCTTCATTATGTGGCAATGACGATGACCCCGATGATGTCTGGTATTTCCTGCTTTACAACCTGTCAAACTTGTGTGGTTCCCCTTTCCCTTTCTACTATGAAGTTCGAAGCAAACGAGTAGGACATTGGAATTACCATGACTCTGCTTTATCGCCTACATCTTGACCAGTTGATACATCTAGGAGAGAACAAAATATATGCCTTTTGAATCCTTTCCATTTTCCATTTTAGTTAGTTCACTTATTATTTGGTTGCAGGTATGTGAATATGAAGGCGTGTATCACACGTTTACCTGAGAATGGCTATGGATCTAATGTGACTGCATGGCCTGCTCGCCTAAACTCTCCACCAGACAGGCTATTTACTGTCAAAATGGATGCCATATTGTCTAGAAAGGAAATATACAAAGCAGACACACATTATATGTACGATGTTGTTCGTGGATATATTGGTGCTTTCCATTGGAAAAAGTTCAGATTCCGAAATGTAATGGACATGAAAGCTGGATATGGAAGGTATACTCCTTCCCAATCGAAGCTAATTCGTTCTTATTTTTAATTTTAAAACTTTGGAACTAAGATTTCTGAGCTTTTTGACAGTTTTGCAGCAGCTTTAGTTGATGCTGGGATTGATTGCTGGGTTATGAACGTTGTTCCTGTCAGTGGTCCCAATACACTCCCTGTTATATACGACCGTGGTCTCATTGGTGTCGTGCATGATTGGTAAGGGCTATATACTTCCTAAACTCGAAGTAAAGTGAAATCTTTATGCCAATTTGTGAACTGAAATAAGTGATGAAGTGATTTCTCCTTTGAATTGTGTATAGGTGTGAGCCATTTGACACTTATCCAAGAACTTATGATTTACTGAACGCAATTGGTGTTTTCTCGGCAGAGAAGAAGAGGTAATGTATACTTGTTTGGGGAAGCAAAGTTCACTTCACTTATGGGGAGTGTAAAAACTGAGGTTTGTTGTGTATGCAGATGTAATATATCAAACATTGTGTTAGAAATGGACCGAATTCTGAGACCTGGAGGAAGAGTTTATATCCGCGACCTCACACATATCATTGATGAACTAGATGAAATAGCGCATGCACTGGGATGGGTGGCATTCAAATACAATGATAGTGAAGGTCCTCATTCTAACTGGAAGCTTTTATCCTGTGAAAAACGTATGTAAACGGGGCTATACCAGTTAAATTGGTCAATCTGTTAACTTAGTAATCGCAAGGTTACAAGTTCAACTCTCGGCATTGGCTTATCGATCATGGTTTGCACCAGTCAACTATAAGCAGTTGGTTTATCTTCATGTGGCCACAAGGATCCATGTTTTCCTTGTAATTCTTCATAGTATTGTCTTGTGTAAAGCTATATCTTAGGTTCAATTGAAAGAAGTATGAAAGGCAGTATTGAACCGATAAAGGTGTACCATATAAACTTCAGTATTGTGAAATTTGACAACATAATACAAAGTACATGATTGTAATATTCACACAAAACTCAACCTTTTTTGGGAGGAAAGGGAAAACATGAATGACTACATAATGAACACAAAATAGAAGCATCTTCTTTTTCACAGTTTCAGCACAGACAAGAGTCTACATGGTGATGATGCAGCGAAGGCCTTCCCCTTTGAGCATCAGATCAAAGGCCTTGTTGATGTCAGCAAACGGCACTTCATGAGTGATGAATTTCTCCAATTCCAGTTCCTGCAAATTCTCAAAAATGACCAAATCTCAGATTGGTTCGATTGTTTGGTGATGATGTGTAAGACTTTTAGTCGAGACAGAACAGAACAGATATGAATGTGTTACCTTGTTCATGTATTTCTCCACAACAGCCGGGAGGTCAGTGCGGGGCTTGTAGTTGCCAAAGAAAGTACCCTTCAGAGTCCTCTCATTAAGCAAGTTCATGGGGTGAGTCTTGAACACTGCCTCTTTGTGTGGCACTCCCACCAGAACCGCCACTCCCCATCCCTGACAAACCAAATCTTATTGTTAGCAACCTGTTAATGAATCGGCTAAGGTTTACAGAAACATAAATAGCACATACATCGTGAACACATTCGAATGCAGAAATCATGGCATTAATGTTCCCAGTGCACTCCACGCTTCTGTCCACTCCTCCATCAGTCATCTCAACAATCACTTCTTGAACTGGTTTGCTATGGTCTTTTGGGTTCACAAAGTCAGTCACACCAAACTTCTTGGCTGCAGTATATAAAAACAGAGCAAACAAAACTTATCCAACTGATCAAACATCATTGTACTAATAATAGTAACAAGGAAATAGAAAACCTTACCTAGTTCAAATCTGCTGGGAACCAAATCAACACCAATGATCCTTGATGCACCTGCCATTCTTGCCCCTTCTGCAGCCTGATCAATAGTACACAATTTTAGTCACCTAATATCAACTTTTTTTTGGTCAAAATATTGACATATTCTAAGAAGACTTACAGCAAGGCCAACAGCTCCCAATCCAAAGACAGCCACCGTTGAGCCTTGTTTTGGTTTAGCAACATTCAATGTGGCACCAAGACCTGCAAAACAAATCATCAAATTCATAACCCCCATCAAACCTAATTCTTTTTTGTTTTTTTTTTTAATGATGTTCAAGAATCAAGATTTGATAATTGAGTAGATTGTTGTGTACC
The DNA here is from genome assembly GCF_003576645.1 of Ipomoea triloba. NCBI lineage: Eukaryota > Viridiplantae > Streptophyta > Magnoliopsida > Solanales > Convolvulaceae > Ipomoea > Ipomoea triloba. The sequence goes on along the minus strand of NC_044916.1, from coordinate 33,959,367 downwards.
TGTGGAGATACCACAGCTGAGGACACAAACTTTGTCAAGAGGTGCATGTGGGTTGATCTTGGCTATAGAACCAACATGACAAACAGTATATTCGCTGAAGGTGGAGGTTCCAACGAAGTGATAGATTGGTTTGCCGTTGATTGTAAATCTTGATTTCTGGTCGTGAAGCATCACCCCTCTGTCAGTGTTGATCCTGAGGAGATCACACATATTGCTCTCCTCTGATTTGCAGTGTCTACACTCTTTGCATTCCCCAGTGAAAACAGGTAGCACATGGTCCCCTGCTGCTAGCTCTGTCACCCCCTCTCCTACACTCTCCACAATCCTAAAACCCCACAAACAAATTCAAGAATTTAATTTAAAAAACGTTACATCTGAGTAACCAGAGTTCTTGATTAAAGAATATAAGCTTACCCTGCGGCCTCGTGTCCTAGAATACGAGGAAAGACAGGATTTTGCCCCTGCAAGACCCCAAAAAAAATATCTCTTTTTAAAAGGGCAATCAAAATGCAATATATAAAGAAGGGTGTGCAAGTATAGTATAGTATACCTTGGCTTCCCAGAAGTAGACATCAGTGTGGCAAAGAGAAGTGAAGAGAATCTTGATTCGGACTTCCATTTTCTGGGGCGGGGCGACCTCCACTTCCTCTATCACTAGCGGCTTCCCTGCTTCCCATGCCACCGCAGCTGCAACCAAAAACCCAAATCATATATACCATTAGCCTAAAACTGAATCACCCAGGTATTATCAATCAAGAAGATGAAAATGTAAAAAAAGATAGTACCTTTGCATCGAATGACTTGCCCAGCAGTGCATGCCATTTTTGTTGTCTCAGTGTTTAAAGCTGAAAATATGTGTCAGTGCGAATTGAATCTTTGGAATGATGATGATGTGAGTTGGTTTGAAGGTGAGGGTTGGGCATTTATAGGTGTAGACGAAAGACAGCTTAAAAGCAATAAGGGAAGTCATAAGTGGTTTTGATATTGGTTTTGACTTTTTTGTTCCTGGGTTGTTAACAGTTTCAGTAGGCGCCAAAATCTGAAACTTTTCCCAAGTTTTGGTTCATGGTTTTGGCTGAGGCATCTGGTTTTCCTTTTTTACTTTTTTTCTTTTCTTAAATAAAAACTTAGTTGTAATTTGTAATAAAAAATAAGCAATACTACAATCCGCTCTTAAATTTATCTTTTAAAATTCTATCTTTTGGTAGGATACTTTTAAATTGATTTTTTTTTTTTACTTTGTAAATTCATTTTTTTATTCGCCATAGATCAGTTTGTTCATGAGTTGCTACTTGCTATTAAGTATTTAAAAAAAAAAAATTATTATCTCAAAAGTAAATTGATATAGGTAAATTTAAAGGAAAAAAGAAAAGTAACAATTTTTTGGGGCAAAAATTTTTCTTCAGATTTCACACCCTAACCCGACAAAATAGTGAAATGATAAATTAATGTCACCCAACAATCACCTGCTACTGCTATGACTTAATTCTGTATGACAAAAATTTGTGTGAGATCGAACATGTCAGATCTTTTATTAATGAGGTTAAAGATCTGTCTCATTAATCAAATATTCAACCCGTCTAAAGGATTGAGAAAATCTCAGACAAGTGTTACCCATTTTTTATTTTGATCTATAATTTATTATTTAATAATTAACTAAATTGTTTATGCTGGTAAAATAACATTTTTTATAAGCAAAAACTTGTGTGAGATTGTAATCACTAGTTGGATTTTTTATTAATAAAGTCAAAGATTCATCCATTAATCAAAAGTTTAACTTGTCTCATAAATTAGACCCGGTTTGTTACCTTCTTATAAAGAGTAATGCATGCGTTGATAGTAATATATTCGTTAGCTGACAAAAACATGGAACTGTATGATGGCTATTGCTTTCAAAACTAAAAACCGGTTGATGGTTTTACTTCAGCTGATTAAACCTTTATTCTCTCTCCTTTAAAAAAATTATTACCCGTGGTGAACTGTAGGAACTAAGCTAAAACCGAAGGCGCCAACAGAACGATCATACTGTGAAAAGACAACTATGAGTAGTTTTCTAGGCGAAATGCGTAATGCAAGGAGAAGGGCATTTTCGTCCGTGGATGTTTTGAAGCGGTGCCAGTTTCGCGCAAACTGTGCCACGCTACTGAGTATATAATACATGCTCTGGAATCATCTGCATTCACAATATACATACAGATAATACTATACATACAATCACACCGAAATACAAGAAAGCTATGGCTGCTAACACTGCTGGTCAGGTCATTCGCTGCAAAGGTGATTGCTTTACCGGATTTCCATATCGTTTTTGGTTTTATGTGATGGGGTGGGATTTTCGGTGTTTCTTGATTTGGTCTAATGGGATTTTGCTTCTTTTTTCTCTTATTTTATTCAACGACTCGATGGATCTGCTTTGCTGGGCTTCCTTTTTCCTTTGATTGTGGCTATAAATTATTAAATTATTCTTTCTATGTTACTGTTATTTTCATTTGATCTAGCCTAGTCTTTTTCCATGGATGTGGGTTGTTCTCTTGATCATCACTGCTATGGATTTTGTGGATTCATAGTTTTCAATCCCGCATATGTGGGAGTCTGCTGTCTGTCGGCATGAACAATTCCCACAGTAAATTTGATCTGTTTAATGTTTTAACCAGAAAAAAAAAAGGTTTAGTTTTTTTTTTCTTGTGTTGTTTTGTTTATGAATGCATGATTGATTATGCGGAACATGATCGTTCGTTTTGCAGCTGCGGTGGCATGGGAAGCCGGAAAACCTTTGGTTATTGAGGAAGTAGAGGTGGCGCCGCCACAGAAAATGGAAGTCCGTTTGAAGATTCTCTACACCTCCCTTTGCCACACTGATGTTTACTTCTGGGAAGCCAAGGTAAGTTAAGATGCTTATTAGCGTAATTAGTAATCGTAATTAGATAGCATTCAATGCGCAATCTACTATTTGATCCGATTGCATATATGATATATGATATATTTGAAAGCGATTTAGTCATAAATAAATAATTTGTTCTAATTGAATACTCTTCTCCAAAAGGTTGAATCCCAACCCCAAGCTCTTACATTTGATATTTGACTGCAGGGTCAAACTCCTCTATTCCCAAGAATATTTGGACATGAAGCTGGAGGGTATAATCTAAAACTTTGTCAAAATATATTATCATGTTTGAATAGATAGCCTCTTAGTGCACTCTGGATTGATTTATGTCTATGTTTAGTGGATCTTGTTTAAGAGCTTATTACTTATTTTAATACTGCTTTTTCTAAAGCAACATAGAGCTTAAAAAGGATTAGCTTATTTTGAAATACTATTAGTAGCTACTAGCTTTTAAGCAAGCTAGTTATGCCAGCATTAACTTGTTGTCTACTTCTGTTGAATTTAGGATTGTAGAGAGTGTAGGTGAAGGAGTAACACATCTCCAACCAGGAGACCATGCTCTTCCAGTGTTCACTGGGGAGTGTGGTGATTGCCGCCACTGTAAATCAGAGGAAAGCAATATGTGTGACCTTCTCCGGATTAACACTGACAGGGGGGTTATGATTGAGGATGGAAAGACGAGGTTCAGCAAGGATGGGAAGCCCATATATCACTTTGTTGGAACTTCCACCTTTAGTGAATACACCACACTCCATGCTGGTTGTGTTGCCAAGATCAATCCTGAGGCACCACTTGACAAAGTTTGTGTTCTCAGCTGTGGAATATCCACAGGTTAGAGAGAGTATAATATAATGTTAGCAATGTTAGTTGTTAGTGTTTACTAATCAAATGTACTTGTGTAGGATTTGGTGCTACTGTAAATGTTGCCAAACCGGCAAAAGGCTCGACTGTTGCCATTTTTGGATTGGGAGCTGTAGGCCTTGCTGTGAGTACACTTTGAGCCATTGCCCTGTTTCTTTATTACTCAGTATTTGCAAATTTCAACGGAAGTGTTGTCTCTGTATTTGAACTATTAGGCTGCCGAAGGAGCTAGGTTATCTGGGGCTTCCAGGATTATTGGTATTGATTTGAACGCCAATAGGTTTGAAGATGGTGAGTTCTGGAATGGCACAAAAAATTTGAAAACAAAATTATGACAAGAGTTGATATGTTACCTATTAAATATCTTGTATTCAAGATGATGATGATGGTGCTCATTGGTTTTGTTGACCACAGCTAAGAAGTTTGGTGTTACTGAATTTGTGAATCCAAAAGATCACAGCAAGCCTGTTCAAGAGGTTAGTTTGTTTCTTTGTGGTTGGCATTGATGTTTTGTTCCTTGTTTAAATTAAAGCTGAGCATATATTTGTTGCAGGTGATTGCTGAGATGACAAATGGTGGGGTGGACCGGAGCGTGGAGTGCACTGGAAACATCAATGCAATGATCTCTGCATTTGAATGTGTTCATGATGTAAGTGTCTTGCCTATTATTGTAGTATCTGAATTTAAGATTTGTTTTCCAAGTGAAACTATAGTATACAATGATGGATTGATGACACAGGGTTGGGGTGTTGCTGTTCTTGTGGGGGTTCCGAACAAAGACGACGCATTCAAGACTCACCCCATGAATCTGCTGAACGAGAGGACTTTGAAAGGCACCTTCTTTGGCAACTACAAACCTAGATCTGACCTCCCAGCTGTGGTGGAGAAATACATGAAAAATGTATGTATGGTGAATGAATATTGTGTGTTGATATGAATGAATGAATGATGTTTTGATTTGGGCTGCATATATGCAGGAGCTGGAGTTGGAGAAGTTCATCACCCACCAAGTGTCCTTCTCGGAAATCAACAAAGCCTTTGATCTGATGCTGAAAGGGGAAAGCTTGAGGTGCATCATCAAAATGGAACACTGATTCTTCATCAGAGTGTATCCCTACCTGGTTGTTGTTTGTACAAGTATGAGAGAGAGTTATAGATGATGATAGGAGTAATAAGAATAAGGTTTTTGGGCCATTATAAGGATGCCGTATCCTGTGCACTTGTGAGATCCATTATTGTCCTTTGGTAGTAAAAGAAATTATATGACAATCTTAAAATTAATGGATAAGATGCAAGTTAATCTAGAGTTTCTTCGTTAAATTACCTCTCATAAATATACCTGATTGCTATAAGCATATTTCACCTTTACTATGTCAAGAACAAAGAAAGCACAATTCTACATATATGAAGCTACCTACAAAAATAGTAAATTGTAGGCACCATCTAATCAGTTACGTTAGTCTGACGATACTCACAATTGTGCATATATGAAGCTACCTACATATATCTCGATTATTTTTATTTTATTATCAAATCAGTTAGTTAGTCTGGCGATACTCCGTAATCATAACACAATTTATTTTTCTCTCAATTATTTATATTTTATTATCTCGGTTATGTTTGTCTGCCAATACTCCGTAATCCTACAACCAACAGTCCTCTTGTCTATATGAAACTCTGTAAGTACTAAGCATCAAGCAAATTGTCTGGCGTGCTTCAAAATATAACAAGTAACAATTTTACTTAAACTCAAATTTAAAATTAATTAACAAAAAGTACACAAATGTGTCAATTTTTAACCGTCACAATTTTTTTTTTGGGGCTTAAAGCCAAGCCAATAATAAATTTCACATTTTAGAACACTTCATAACATGGTTGGAGATAAGAAAAGCAAGGCTCCTTGCAAATATACATATTTGTACATTAAAAGAACAAACAATACAAATAAAAAACGAGGCGATTCATTCTCTCATGATTTATATCATATGATCCTGAATTAAATTAAAATTCACATATTATATAGTAACCTCCCTGTTGAAAATCCAGCTGAACTTCACCCCACGCGGCGCCAACTTCTTGGCTCTCTCGTCGGCTCGCTCTTGCAGCTTCCTAATCCTCAGCGGCAGTCTACACACGAAGTCCTGTGCACCTCTTCCATCCCCGTTCAATCCCTCCATCTTCTCCAGCTTCCACCGTCCGATCAAAAACTCCAAGATATCCGCGTAGTCGTGAGCCGTGTAAACGCCGAGGCGCTGAGCCACCGCGGAGAAGTGCTCGAAGAGGTTGATATCTTGGCCGTCGTACATGAGGTGAGCCGGCATTGTGATCTTCTTCCTCATCATGTCGGCTATGGCGAGCATGGCGCCGTTGGGGTCCACTTCCAGAAGCTTCTCCACGATGTTGGCGTATGCGTTCTCGTGCCGCCTCTCGTCCGCCGCAATGCTCCCGCAAATCCGCGCCAGCACCAGATCGCCGCCCTCCTTGGCTAGCCGAGCCGTGTTGCCGTGCGACACGAATGTGGCTCGCTCTTGGAATGACGTGTATACGAACCCCAAATACGGGTTGTTTTCCGTGCCCGGATCCTACTCACCCATTATTTTGTCATACATTTATACCAATAAATAAAAACACAATTTACTTTTGAATAAGAAAATGAGGTGAAGGGACTAACCATTCCAACGCCAAGCAAGTACTGCACCGTTTTTTCTATCATGGTCATATCGACCCGACCCGACAGGTAAAGATAGGTCCGGAGCAAATCGCCGTGGCGATTCTCCTCGGCGGTCCAGGCGCGAGTCCAAGCCGCCCAAGGGTTCTGGCTGGCGCCGGTCTCATCGCGCACACCGTCAAGCGTGTTAATCATGGTCTGATAAGTCGGCAGGGCGTCCTCGGTAATCATATCGCCTACCAGAACCACAAAGTAATCGTCGGGAAGCTGGGAGGTCCGTTCCCGGAGCGCCCGGACCTCATCGAAGAACTCGTCGGAGGGGCGGGACGGGTCGGGGAGGAACTCGTTGGGCTGCCAGCATTTCTCCACCGGCTTCAGGAGAGGGAGGACCGAGCTCGACGCCCAGGACTCTAGCGACTTGAAAATCTCCACTTTTTCGGCGGGCATGGAGTGCGTCGTCTGGTAACGGAGCGGCTGCGGCGGGGCGGCAATGGCGGAGATCGGCGCTACACGGCGGCGGAGGGCGGCCGGAAAGGCAGATGGAGAGCATGCAAGTGTGTTGGCGGAGAATACTAAGAATTGCTGCATGCTTACACTCAGAGGAAGAAAAGTCAAATGTCTGGTTTGCAATGAGTGAGAAGTAGGGGTTACCAACTTTTTATAGGAAATCTCGTTCATAATTTGCCCTCAATACTCTCATCATATTACCCAAGTGCCACTATACTCACTCCCATAATTCACTTTATTAATCATATACTTAACTTTAATCAAATTAAATTATACAAGTCTTTTTCAAAAATAAAATAAAATTATATAAGTCTAAATGTTTTAATAAACACGGAAATTATAATAAATTCATGGATTCTAATAAAAAATAATACTCAAATAAGTCATCGAATTACATTTCTAAATATAATTAGATTATCCAATTCAAAAAAAATTGTAATTAAGTTATTATACAGTTCACAAAAACTAGCATGTTCCTTTGATGTGAAATTGCATGATTTTGAAATATTCAAAAACATAATTGGGTGATTTATTTTGTGAGGCTTGATCAATATTTCTTTTCAAACTTTATTAATGTAATCAACTGAGCTGTCAATGCAGACCATTATTTTATATTGTGATTGATATGATGTGTATGAGTAGTGTTAGTGGCAATAAAAGAAAGCAGTGTGGGCAGTTTTGTAATTTAAATGGCATAGCAATATTAAGCGACAGATTTGGAAAAAGAAATGGCAGCCCATGTATCCAAGAAACCAGTGGGTGGGTGCAGTGGTTTCTACGTTTGAACCAGAAAAGTGGGGAGAGACTCCGTGAAAGCTTTGAATCATATACTGTGGGTTAAATGAGTTGTTTAAATCTTGTTGTTGTTATTATTTTTTTTGAGGGTACTTGTTGTTGTTATTATTATGCTCTTGATTTTCGTGTTTTATAATGTTACTCCTAAATTCCCACTAACCGTTCCACTTTCAAACCATTTTTTTGATTTTTTTTTTTCAACGAAAGCCCCTCTTCGCTTTTACAAAATACTCCCAGTTCTAGATTGTTCCTTTTTAAAATTGAAATTTTTTTTAATAATGTTGTTTGTAAATTCCCTATTTTTAAAATAATTACAGGTGATGGAAACTTGGAATCACTTAGGTAATTTGAGATTTACCATCGAAATGAGTCTTAGTGCGGGTTCATAGAAGTTCAATTATCAATATATAGTCTGAAAAAAGTCGAGAAATTTGGTTTTAGAAAAATAGTGTTGGAATATGTTAGATAATTTTTTAAAGTTTTTGTTTTATATTTGAATGATATGTGCTCGACTTAGCCTTTCACCAATTTCCCCTCGCAACACTTGTCACTCGTGGCTTGCCTTTGCTCGGTAACTTAGCACAAGGAACTTCTCTCACTTGGGGAGAGATTGCTCCCACACTACTGTTAGGAGAAATTCGATCCGTGATTCTTTTTCTCAAACTTCACTCCCTGTGACCAATTTAGTTATCCATGTGGACAACTTTACTTTATTTCTTAACAGTACTTCGTGAGTTCTTGTAGTGGATTTCTCCATTGATTATGAGCTTATAATCTTAATAAATATTTCAAAAGTTCCAAACATTCTTGGTAATCCACCTATGGCGCTCCTGCGGTAACATGGATCTCCTCTACATTTCATTTTATATTTTTTTTATAATTCAATTTATCTAAGATTTTTTTTAGTGAGGTAAGAAAGGCTACACATCAACTCTATTTAACTCTATGAGAGGCCACCCCACTAGCATCGCCCACGAGGAGACAACACATCTCCCTCGAGGGACGTCAAGGACCGAATATCGCACTCCCTACTCAGACCAAGGTTGGCAAGAAAGTCCACACATAATATTTCACACTAAACTAAAAAATACTTTTTAGTCGCAATGCAATATTGCTTACCCACAAAAAATATTATATTTTCGCTAGAAAATACTACAAATTTAAAATCGTCACATGATATGGTCCCTCATATTTTGTATTTGTAATTTTGTAGATTCTTGAAAAAAATATCTTTTTTATTTTGCTCAAAAAGTTTTTTTAAAAAAATTATAGTATCTACATATTTTTTATAATTTATAAAATAATAAGTACAGTCGTACTTAAATATATTTGTTCCTTACACACAGTGGGTAGCACATTTTCTTTATATTTTGTAATTTTGTAATTTCTTCAAAAAAATATCTTTTCTGTTTTACTCAGAAAGAAAGTAAATTCTACTACCTACCTTTTATATTTATATATATAAATAAGAAGAAGAAGCGTACTTAATTGTTTCTTACACATTGCCGACATCGATAGTCCGTTTTCTTTACCCAAACATGAGTCTGTAATTTCATAATTACGCATCTTGAAATTCACTTAAAAATTAAGTAGCCTTTTTTTTTTTTGAAAATTAAGTAGCCTTAATTCAAATTAACTCTTGTGCAAGTGAATCATGTGCTAAATAGGTATAAGTTAATTCTTTCTTTAAATAAGAGTCGAATAAAAAAAAAAAGTAATATGAACATTTTAACATATACTAAAAAAATCAAGTGAGTTTGATAACCTATATCTTCGTGAACCTCCGTAGTCTCGATTAGCTACAACGCCAAATGACTACACTTGTGTAAGAGCTAATAATACACTTTAACTTGGAGCACAGCACCACGTTAACAATCAATGTATAAACTGCACTCATTTTTCATTTAATATAATACTAAGGTGGTTATATAACTTCATTCTGGCGTGTCTTCTTCAAACTTGAGTTCCAAATATTCTGCAATCACATTAATGAATACAAAATTTAACCCCAATGGTTACATTTCTGAATGCAGCCGGACCATACGGAGAGAATCAAATGGCGTGTCTAACCGCCACTCCCTTTGCTTCTTGCTAAGGGGCCTTCCTTTACCTGCTTTTTCTCGGTTAACCCTTACGTCAGCTAATCCCCATGTGCATACACTTGTTTCCAAATCGAAGGACACAAGCCTGAATACACCATCTTGTTCAGTAGGCATGCCAGTCTTGATTCCTTCACTCACATACTTTACATACATGGGACGTTCATTGAACCGATCAAGATCTTCTGGGACCCTAACAACCCTCTCCACACCAGGTGAAGATACCTACAAGAAAACATTTTTCAGGTGATTGCAGGCTTTGGGTTATATTAACATTAAGATAAGCAAACGCTTATTATTCTATGTGTATAGTTCCAATTAAACAAGAGAACCCATCTTTCATGTTCACTAGCGGATTACAAAACTAAATAAAAGGTGAAGATAGAAAATGCATTTTTTTAATCAATTCTCTTGGGTACGTCATCTTAAAGATATGAAAAGGGAATCTCAAGAAATAAGGAGTCATACAAAGCTAAGAGAGAGAGGGTTGAGAGAAAAAGACCTCCAGGGATAAGTTATTTGGAATAGATCCTGACAACTCAGCTTCATCAAGCCGTTCTCTGTAAGCTGATGAGAAAGCTTCAATGTCTGCCATACTAGGAGAACCTGATCTGCAGAAATTTATTCATCTGTGTCAGGGCGCCTCAAGTTATAGATTATTATTTGAATGCAATGTTGCAAAAATCGCGCCTAAGCGCTAGGCGTCGGCCACCTAGATTATCACTGTAATCGGTGGTCTAGCCGGCCGGCCGACTAGGCCACTTAGGCGCCGACAAAAAACGCGGGCACCCAAGGAGCGCCTTGCGATTTTTTAACCATGTCTGAATGGGAAAACAATTTCCAACATTGTGAAAGATGTCTGTTAAGTAAGGATTTAAAGATAAAAATCAGTTGCATGAGAACAAAATAAATGGGAATTTACTCAACCGAACATCAATCATTATAGTTTCTATAACGAAATGCTTGTTCAATGTCTCCATATCTGATTTATCCTGAGCATTATTGCTTTTATATCCACAATAAAGATCAAGTCTTTGATGACTACAAAATACCATGTAAACTTACTACTGTCAGAACTAAGAATCATTCACACCTATAGCTTACTTGTTTGTGAGTCTCTCCACTCGCACTTGAATGTGGGCATTCTTTTGCGTCTTAAAGGCATATATTCCCAATTCTCCATCAAATGATAGAGCAACTTCTTCAGCAATTTCTAATGATTTTTTGTCCCATGGTGTCCCAGCAAGAGCAATTCCACCTCCTCCAGATCCATCACCAAACTTAAAATCAAGAGTAACCGATTTAACACTATCTAGCATTAAACTTCCATACAAAAGCTAGTCATGTGAGGTCAAAATCTGTTAAACAATAATACTTACGAAGAGTTTAGCATCTTCCTCAAAACTCTCATCATAAAGGAAATCATCATCATTATCATCCTCCAGCAGCTCCTCTGTCCCATGGAAATCCAGAATACATTGATTATTGATATGGAAGAAGAAACTGAAGTAATAAAAGTTCCTGGAAACACCCCAAAAAGAATTGCTATTTTGTCCCCTTGATTCTCTTGAAAAGAGGCTTAAAATAGTTATGATAAATGGGGGAAAAAAAAGTTGAGATGCTGAAATATGTTTTGAGAATGACTTCAAAAAGAATTTATTAGTTATGAAATTCAGTAAAAACAAAAACAAAAACAAAAGAGGTCACACTGAAGAGAAGGGTGAGAGGGGATAAATGTAACTCCCGATCTAGCTTCTGGCATGCAATATAAATATCACAATAAATTAACTGCATGTGCATCCAAACTTGCTACCATATGTTTCACAAAGAGCTGTATCTCTCACCTTAAAATATATTAAATTAAATCTAAATGGAACTTCATCTTCACTTGTGGGATACATATTAATATGTTTCTGAAGCCCTTCATGTCATTGGTTAAAAAACTAGAGAAAGTTCACAATATGAGATACAGTGTCAAAATAAAAGCTTAATAGAGTGTTTTGGAATCCCATTAAGCTCCTATCTCTAAACAGTACAACAGCATTGGACTAATCAGATATCAAGAACTAAAATGATAGTTAATGCCACTACAGATGAATTCCATTTAATTGAAATCAAATGGAAAGCAAATTAGGGAATCAAGGTAGGCAAAGTGAAATATGGTAGTAAATTAGTAATTAATACATTTCTCCCCAGCTTACCTGAACTCCTTTTATGCTAAAAAGATAGGTATGGAGAGAAATCCAAATGCAGATAACACGCTACGACATATTGAAATAACTGTAATGAATGTATTAATACCCTACTACCAGTAGTATCATCGTAAGTGGAGATCATAGACCACTAAACAGAAAAAGTGGATCTTGCATTATGTCCTCCATATAAAGATTATCAGAAGCAGTGAAGTTATGCTTTAGACTATTGGCACATGTGAAACACATCACAATTTTATAATGACACTACAAATAATCAGAGATTCAAAGCAAATTGAGGGAAATGGGAGATAATTTGACAGATAGCTTCAGGATTCTTGGAAAAATCTTTATCCACTTTTTTTTTTTTTCCGTTTGTTATCTATTAAAATATTTCTGTTTATCCTCACTGTTTATAATAATCAAAGGCACCATATCTGGTAGTTAAAATAAAAATAAGGCAAGTGATAGTCTAAGTTGGTCACATAATGCGTTAAATCTTTGTTAATACATTCATTGTGAATTCAATTCTTTTACCTATCCAAGTAAGGCACAGCTTCTAAACCTCCAGCTCATTCCTCTAAAATGACCAATAGAGCTTACACCTTTGTGGAATTTTTATGTCCTAAATCCTAATACAGCTCCAGCTTCACACGCCATACAAAGGAAAGCAGTATACAGGTTCTTCAGGTTCTTAAAACTTTTTAATGGAACACAGAAGAAGAGTAGGTCCAGAATTCTTTCATAAAATGGAGTATACTAAAATCGAATAAACCATCAACCATTTACATATATCACTTCAAATCAACTTGTTTAAGACCTGAGCTCAATAGTTCATATTAGGATATAAAATTAGGGAAGAAAAAGGCATCTGATATTAACACTCGAAAATAATCACATCACGTAGTTGAACGGTGAAAGTAATTATGTAAATAATGAACTTACCGTCTTCAAAGTCCTCAGCAAGAAACTCGTCTCCGTCTTCGTCGTCATTCTTCAACACTTGTTCAACGATTGAAGGCGAGAGAATTGGCTCAGACTTCGAGTTTCTCTTCCTCGCACTAGCTATAAGCGGTCGGTAGGCATTATAGATACATTGGTAGGGGCAAAACAAGGATGAAAGGTGATGTGTACGGCCGCGGGGAAATGAAAGATAATGGCTATGGCGGCAAATGACCCTGCTAGACCTATCACCACTCCTTGTACTGATTTGCTTTGAAACGTAGGAGTCCGGGCTGACGCACCTCACCTTGAAATGGCAACCTGTAATTAAGTTCATGTTGGGACAAATTGTTTGGCCCTTGCTTGGTTCGAAAGGTCCAAATCGGAGTTCTACAGAAAGTATTGAGGTCTTGCCTCCGAAATATGGCGGGGCGGCTATGGAGTATTATGTATTTACGTGGCCGTTTCGATTCCCATTTTGTTTGATTACTACTGAGCAAGTGAGAAATACTAAAAGTAAATGAAAGGTGAATTTTTGCATTTAAATTCTTAAAAAATTAAATAAGAAAATATTTAATTAATTAAAAGAATAATTATACGAAATACGGAGTAATATTTACTTTTAATTAATAAAATAGTTATAATAATTTTAAATTTATTACTATTGACAGAAAAAAGACTAGATTAACATTGATGTATAACACATACACTGGAAATACATGAAATTACCTAAATCATATATTATCACCACAGATTAATCGAACACTTGTTATCACAACTAAAAAGTCAATGCACTTCTCATCCTCCTGATAAGAAACTATGAAGTGAGGCAACAATTAGACACCAACAAACATGTACTCAGAGTATTTATTAAACCCAGAGAAGAATAATGAAACACCAGTGCCCATATTTAATTCGCAGATCAAGGTTAAATCAGAAGGATTTTAACTAAAAAGACAAAAGGAATATATCAATATATATACATAGTATCGGGGAAATTCAGGCTAACTCCACCCCAAGGGTGCGATAAACTTCAATTTTCACAGTTCCAACTTTGGTGAAATATTCAAAATAGAAATGAAACGAACAGACCAAATAAGGGAGTTTCAGGCATCGGGTGCCTTTAGACATCGCTCAACATATGCCTGCAACAGAGAATACAGCAAGGGGGTTAGCATGTGATCTGACATCTCCTACTTTTGGTCATCATTATATTGATATGCCTGAGAATTGAATTCAATGGAATTGAGTGGACAAATTAAAGAAGCTTAGTATTCACCTGTACAAGTTTGGAGAGTTTGGGTTTAGAATAGGACAGATATTGCTCTATTTTCTCTTGCGTCTTTGGGATGTGGTCTCCTTGGATTGTACTAGTGACTTTATCCACCACCTTCTTAACAATAGTCTTGTGTACTTCTCTGCTCATTCGGCCTTCTTTCCAAGTGGGCTTTAGGATCTCTTTAACAAACTCTATAAGAGCATTCTTGAACAATCGAATTGCTTTATCATCTTTATTACCGCTTACCTCTTCAGCCTTCCCATGGACTTCCACATTGTCCGAATGCTTATTTTCTTGGCCATCATCACATTTGTTGGCAACTATTTTGTTGTTTCCATTGACTTCCAAATCCGTACAAAGCTCCGGTCGCTTCAATAGTGGATCTTTATTGCGCATCACATCTGAACCACCAACATCATTTTTTTCTCCAGCTCCAGGATTCACAGCAGATAAATTCAATTTTTCTAAAGGAACCTTAGTTTTCTGTTCATCCAAACGGGGTGCATTGACAAGAGGCATCATAAAGTTTCCAGAGGTACACAACTCAACACTATCACCAGGGGCATGATATTGATCTGGATTAGGCTTTGCACTGAACATGGGAAGTGCAGAACTGGGATCAGATGGTACCACCTCTAAATGTAGTTCAGATTTCACAGACTCATTTCCAAATGTAACCGTGGAAGAAGTGGAAGAGTTTTTCATTTGAGATGCAAGCTTGACAAGTGCGGCAGTGGAAAGATTATGAGGGAATTCCATACTTTGTGTATCTGTTGAACTGGCAGCTTCTTTCTGATTTCTCGGTCTACTCTGATTCGAGCTGGTGAAGAAAGAAGGTTCAGAGCTTACAGTCATATTTTCACCAACTTCGTAGCTTTGTCCAGGCAATAAAACCGGATGAACACTGTTCCTGGAGCTTTTCACTTCGTGTAGTGCATTAGGCCCAAATTTACCCTTGTCCTCAAAAGTATATGGCATAACAAAAGAATTCAAAGACATTTCAGGTTTCATGACTGTGTTGGAAAGATTGACGCCTGAAGCTTCTTGTATTTTACCCTGTTCATAAACATGAGAACTTCCATTTAAACTTTGGGATTGTGAGGCTATGGAAGTAGCCGTTTGCCCCTCACTGTCTGTTAATTTTTCCAGAACAGATCCAGAAGTGTTTGTGTCTCTACCATTTGGGGAAGCCATAAATCTTTTTGGGTGTATCCCAATTTGGGAAAGGTTTGAGTCCCTTTGTGCATCATCCCAATTTGGGCCACTTGGGTGTTTATTCTTGCCATCCAATCTGCCCCCACCTATATTGTCAGAGGGTCTAGTTTCAATATAGCTAGGGGTGGGACCATCATGAGAGAATTTGCAGTTTTCATGAAAGCACTTCCCAGCTGCAAAATACTTGCACAGCTGTTTAGTGCTTTTAGTTGGTTCACGCTCCTGAACATAATTGAGAGATGCATTCTTAACGCCTCTTTCATAGTTATCACTAGAAACGCCAACATGTGAGAATTTACATGATGCACCCCAGTGACACTTGCCTTTAATGAAATCCTTACAAGTGATCATAACTCTGTTCCGTTTCCTAGTTTGATCATGCTCTATATCATATGCATCAGGAAGCTCATCCCGGATCTCATGACCTTCACTATTAGCAGATCTTGAGACATGTCCATGCTCTAGCCTGTTACCCAATGTTTCAGCCAAGTCATCCTCTAACTGAAATCCATCTGTACTCTTTAAGTTATCTGCATGAAGGAACCTACACTCACTACCTTTTCTACACTTCCCAGTGGCAAAATCTCTGCAGGTCTGTGATGATATTCGAGACCCATTCCGTCTATCACCCCATCCATGTGGATCACTTTTATAATTATGGGGAGGACTGCGACTCCTGCTTCTGGCTTTCAAGTTGCCCCTATCCCTACTCCTGCTCCTGCTTGTACTTCCACTCCTTTTCTGCACTGGATACCTAGCTCTGTCCCTTCTCCTACCGGGACTTCTGCTCCTGCCTTCTCCCCTTCCCCTGCTCCTGCTCCTGTCTCTTGCAGGGTGCCTATTACATGATAAGCAATGCAACATCAGTAAAAATCCTAATTATATGAAGAATTCCAATTTTTCCACATCCAATAATGGTAGATTATCCACAATTACAAACAAAACTTGAGCGTGCAAACATTTTAGAGGTTTCAAGCCCTTGTGCAGTCCAGAAGGTGCCTAATATTGCACTCCATGCAAAAACTTCATTAAAAAATCATTTATTTCCACTGTAACTATTCGAGCACTTGTCACTTAAGTAAAATTAGAGCATGTAAACATACACCCTTAACAGTGAGAACATGACTTAATCTCTCACTAAACAGACAAAAGATGAGTCATTTTTCTTGGTGCATGAAAGATATATCATTTAATACAAATCAATCACCGACCTGCGGCTTCTATATAAGTCTTTTTTCCTATCAGCTTCTTCAGTTTCTGGAACTCGTTCCCCATGTTGGCTGCTCCTATGACTCTCCTGGGGAACATTTTGTGGTGATAAGTCACAACCAGAGTGATTCTTGGAGGAAAAATCAGTTTTCGAAGCACTGTTTTCCTGATAACTAGGATACTGTCCCCTTCCAGACCATGCATTTTTATCATTTGACTCAACACGAAGAGAAGTATCTTCTTCTGCATCCCACAAACTTTTGCGCTTTCTTACACTCTCACCCATTGGACCCCTTTATTAATTAATGTCAACAATATTATCTTCCAGTGTGCAGTATGATCTGAAAGACAACAGAACAGCAGCCATAAGTATTATGTTAAATAAATTAGTCTTAAAATCACAGAAACACAGTATACTGATTAAATAAGCAGAGTCTATTGCAAAGTCAACCAAAAAAAAAAAAAAAAAAAGAAAAATCCCAACATAAATAACACAAGATTATTCCCCACAGGTAAGCTTTCAAGCCACATTACGCAGCTTCACACAGTGGGCACAAAGTTGTTCAAACAGCTAATGTTGAAGACACAAAATCACACTTCAGATGCACAATTTATTTTCTTCGGTCTTGATCAAGATCCGCAGCTGCAGGCTGCAGCTACTGAAGATATACACGAATATGATTTCATTAAACCAGCACCGTTTTCATAAATATGTTGACAGATTTCAACAAAATATGACCAATTAAAAAAACAATAAAGTCAAAATATAAACTCGCTGAGTTACAAATTTTCCCAACACGGGCGTTAGATTAATCGAAAGAGAATTACGGGAAGTATGCGATGCAGCAATGGAGAAATCAAATCTAATATATCATTGAGCTAATTATAACCCTAGGTATCGAAGAAACAAACATAACATGCACAATACATACGTACTGCGAGAGAAGGGTGGCTATAGAGAGGCAGATAGATAACGGCAAAATAGATCAGGGACGAGGATGTGGGTTTGTTCCTTCTTCGTCTTCGTTTTCCTCGTGTTTCTTTCTATCTTTTGGTTTAAGGTTTTCTCAGAGTAGAGTGTCGGAGTGCTATTGGGTATTGATCGACCCGAGCCAAATTGTCTTCGCAGCCTCTTTGTTCCGAGAGGACCCAAAAATTATAAATTAATAATAAATAAATAAATAAAAACTAGGAATAAGAATCAAATATGTTATCGAACTGCACACAATAATGTAATTAGACCACTGAATCTAAAAAAAATTACAATTGAGTCTCTAAACTAACTCTTTACAGGTTCCTAACAAGTTAATCTAAATTTATTTAGTTTTAATAAAAATAAAATAATTATTTAAATTAATATTTTTTAAAAAAAAGTTCATCTTCGGCCATGGAGACGAAGTCCGACGAGACGAAGTTTTCTGTTTTGTTTTCAAAAAAAAAAAAGTTTCCTGTTTTTTTTTTATTAAATAATTAATTCTTAAAAATTATTTTAAACAAAATATTTTTTTATTTTTGGTAATTGGTTAGAAACCAGTAAATTGGACAAATTACATGAAATGTGAAAGTTTAGAGATTCAGTTATAATTGTTTTTAAGTTCAGTGGACTAATTGCATTATCGTATGCAGTTCGATGACCTATTTGACCCTTATTCTTCAAAACTACCCCGTAAATGATTTCTCGTCCGCTAATAAGAGCCTATAAGCTAAATAGATAATTAAGTGAAAATTATTAAATAGACCTTCAAACTTTACCTAAAAAGCTAATCCGATATTTAAACTTTTTAAAGTTACAATTAAACACATTAACATTTTTTTTTTTGAGCAAAAAAGTCAAAAATTATGTTACTAATGTATGTGATAACATGTCACTTTAAATTCGACATCATTTTCAATCAAAAAATGAATCATGGGCACCTTCTTCGACAATATTTGTTGTCACCTCTCCGAAGAGAGGCAACCAAAACTAGTCGCCGACCTCGGAGAGAGGCAACCAATGATGTATTAGTCGTAAAAATAGCTCAAAATATTAACCGAGGTTTAATTGTGTGTTACATTAATACCCTACTAATAAAAGTGGATGATCTTGTTGGCAGGTATCTTCATCGACCCCCATTGATCGTTATTACCATCCATCTCCATTATTGACAACCACCACCATCCAACTCTAAGCTCGCAACCTTATGATCATATCTGTTGCAGTGTTCACCCAGAACATTCACCACAAAATTCTTTTTAATTAATTTAAAAAGAAAGATTAACACTCGCTTCAAACTCCCTGTATGGCCAAATTAAATACACCACCAAAACGAAAAGTGTTTGAGAAACACTGTTGATACGGTGAAATTAGAACCAATTTTTCCTACAAAATCTGATGGGTTCTGTAACGTAAAATATATAATAATAATAATAATAATAATAATGGTTATTTATTTTTCATATTTTATCTATCGTTAAATAAATGTTGATTTATGGGGGATCAACTCAATTAACATGGACAGATTACACAATTAAATACACCATAAATTTGTGGGCACAGGAAAATACAACTGGAAATTCATAGTTGCACACTTGCACTCAAAAGAATATGGTACAAACATTTATACACTAATTTAATATAAATTGATTGATTTGTATAATTTAAAATTAAATGAAATTTTATCAAATAACATACTCCGTAATATTTAGTATGAAAGAATGGTACGTGTAATATATTATTCATACTTATTAAATGTGTATACTCCTTCCAATTTCCATCTTGAAATAATATTATTATTTACTGAATACACACAATTTAAGAATAGTGTTAATAATTATTTTTTACCTAGACAATGCTAAATACCAAAAAAAAAAAAAAAAAAAGGAGCATATATTTTGATATATGTATTGTCGTATGATTTGATTAGTTCTCAATAAAGTTCGCAAATTCAAAAGTACTCCGTAATTAAATATGATTTGATTAATAAATAATTTTCATGTAAACAATGTTAAGCAGTTTCGAAAGGGTGATCGGGTGTGTGAAGTATAATTATCGTATCAGTCTGTCTAATGCGATTTACTTCAAATGTATAGTTTGCCAGTTTGGTTGTATGTTTCTCTCGTCACCCACTAAGGAAAATAATAACAATGGGTTCGATTGCAAGTTCCTATTGTCATCGAAAAAGGTAAATAATGAAAACAAACTTAGTCCGCACAAGTTTAGCTCACTGATTCAGTAGGTCCTATTTAGAGAAAGAGACAAAAGTTCGAAACTCGATTGCGGCACTGTGGGATTATGTCCAAAGTAGACATATCACTCCAAAAGTTTTGGTAAATAACAATTATGTCAAACTTCTAATAAATTTAAAAAATAAATTTATGTATAACATTTTGTTTGTAAAAAACATTCTATATTTAAATGTATTACACTCTTAAAAGTGATTTAAAATTTTGTACTAAAAGGATTATACATAATGTAAAATACTAATCCATGATGAAAATTTTAAATCATTGCATTGTACGTGTAGTAGCAATTATGGAGTATATCAAACTCTAAAACAAATCAGTTATTTTGATTTAAATATTACTTCGTAATTAATAACTATAATATTTGAACATGTTTTGATGTATGTAAAATGTTATTTTGAATAGTTTAATTTAAATTTTGTAGGATCATTTTTAAATAATTAGTGTACAAATTTAAGAAATTTGGGTATGATTGAATTAAGATAAAATGGTTAAATAGGCTCTCGAACTTTACTTAAATAGTCAATTAGGCTTGTAAAATTTTTTTAAAGTTGTAATTAAATTTATCAACATCTCACTTTAGTGCAATAGAGTCCAAAAACCAATTAGTAACATGCTATTACATGTCACTAGAATTTCAGTCAACATTCCGTCAAATTTTTACTAAGTTCGACAAAATTTCTCTGCAACAAATTGATTGATGACCGTAGAACGGTCACGCGGTCGATTTTGAATTAACGGATAAGGCAATTGGGTTGCCTTCTCCCCCCAGTTGCCTTATCCGTCAATTTAAAATCGATCAGCGACCGTTCTACAATTGTCGGTCGAGTTGCTGTCAAAAGTGTCTTTGTAGGTTGTCAGAATGTTGATTGAAACCTTAGTGACATGTAGTAGTATGTCACTAATTGTTTTTTGGAATTTATTAAACTGAAATGAGATGTTGACGAGTTTAATTGTAACTTTAAAAAATTCAGAGGCCTAATTGACTTTTTAGATAAAGTTCGATGACTTATTTGATCATTTTTTCCCTTAAATTAAAAATAATAATTGTGTAAATATTTGATATTAAAAATTTTAATTTTTAAAAGTTTTAATATATCTCTTATGCATAATGAAATATAATTTTTACAAGACACAAAAATGCTGATTTTTTAAAATCAAATTAAAAAAATTCAGATATGATTATTACATGACATAAAAGAATTTTACAAATTTTCCGCAAACAAGCTTGAATAATATATTTTTTAAAATAATATTTTAAAACATGCTAAAAGTATTCGTACGATCATTTTACGAGTTTCTACCCCGCTGTGAGGGGTGTTTCTTTTACGAGTGGGAACTGGGGAGCGGCGATCGCTATTTCCGATACCTTTCCGATTTCAGTAATCTTTTTCTTCAAAAAGAAGATTTATAGAAAAACTCCCAATCTGCAACAGACGCGAAATCGATCTCAATTCAACGCAAATTATCGTTTCATACAACCTCCTAATCCAGGTAACGCAATTTAGTATCTCGTACTGTAATTCATGCTGTTATATATATGCATAATTCGATAATCATCTAGCAATAGATTGTTCATCGTTTGGAAATAATCTTTTAATGTTCGATTTTGTTATTATCACTTTTGTGTGTGTTTTTTAAAAATATGTTACTCCGAATAATTGAGTCTCCTTTGCATTGATGTCGAACTGTTCTTGACTACACAAATCATCTCACCTTTTGATAAACTTCGGAAGTTTTTCATCACTTGATCTCCCGAAACTATGGTTGGTTTGGTGTTAAGTGAGATATTCCGTTTATCTGTGGTGCTTGGAAGTTGGATTATAGTTGGCGGAGTTAGTATCTGGATTATTCGATTAATCTTGGTTATTTATTTATGAAATGTGTTCTCAAGATTGAAGGTTTGAAACTAGTTCTCTTAGTGGACATATGCTTACCTGTATTTAATGGAGTTTTGTTGTTGTTGGTTTCAAATTTACTTTAATTTGCTTATTGTAGTAATACGTTATTGCTTATGAATTATTCTGTTAAACAATCTATCTATAATTATGTATGGCCTTTGGAGTTTCTTTCTATCCTTCTTGTTATATGTTGGAATGATAAGTGTAGTGAAACATTCACCGTTCACGGGCTGTTAAACAGCCTTTTTCCACACTGATCCATCTCTTCATGAAAGGATGAAATTTCCCTCTCTTACTTTTCACAGAAAGGATGATTTCCCTGCTCTAACTTTCAATTTGTAATTTGTAGGAAATGGATGAGGGTTCTGAGAATAATGCTGGGAACATTGCTAGCAATGTGCCTACCACAGCCACCGGTACTGAAGTGAAGGAAAAGAAGAAGAAAAAGAAAGGACTGCTGTCTAGAATATGGAATTCAATATTCAGATCACACGGAGATGATTTTGAGAAGAGACTGAAATATATTTCAAAGGAGGAGGCTGCTATTATTGCAAGAATTAAAAAACGTTCACAAAGTTGGAGAGGAATGACCAGGCACCTGATTATACTTTCTGTACTGTTTGAGGTAATGCTTCCTTTCACCTATTCTATTATTTTAGTATAAGCAAATGCATGAATTTTCAGATCCTTTCTGATCTCCTTTTAATTAACACATCTTTTGGATTATGATGCTCACTTCTGCTGCAGAGTCTCATTCTCTGCTTGGGAGTGCTTGCTAAAGAAACTACTGCTTTGTTGCATTATTTATGTTAAAGCTTAATGACATATTTGTACACTGATTCATGTGCAGCTAACCACTTATATTTGGGCTGGGCAACCATGGGCAGGTCTTAAGTAGAAAGAATTTGTTAACCCATGCCCTTAATTGATAACCCTTGATGGTTGCTTACTTGCTTTGCACACAAAATTTAATTTCAGGTGTCTTATTTTTTGAGTAGCTTTTTATAGCAACTTTGATTCGCTTTTAACCCCTTTGATATTGGTGACTTTATAAGCATTTCTCTTGTAGTGTTGCACTTTTCGTAACTCCCCTGAAACGTTGTTCAATGAATTGATTGATAGTCTCAGGCTCTGCTTTAATTTGACTGATGCTGAACTGTATTACATGTATTAACTTTCTTTACTTTTGGTTGTGGAATGCAAAGCTGGCAAGCACCCTACTTAATATTTATTGTGCTATTATTTTGATATGATACATTTCTACGATTTACTTGTTAGAAAGAATGACATGTTTCTAAGAGTCTTGGCTTAGGAAATTGTATTCAATGGCAGGTTATTGCAGTGGTTTATGCTATCGTGACTACAAGACCACATGACTTGGACTGGAAAATGAGGGCTTTGCGAGTTTTGCCTATGTTTCTATTACCTTGCTTATCTTTCCTTACTTATTCAGTGATTGGAAGCTTCATGAGGATGCGTAAGTACTTTGTCTTATTTAGCCTATCTATGCCAAAGCAAGTTCTCTTAGTTTTCTTCCAGTCTGTCTTTTGGAACTTATTCATTCACTATGGCTTCTTTATAGGTGAACGGAAGGACCAGAAAACCTTGGAAAAGCTTCGGGCTGAAAGGCAAGCCAAGATTGATGAGCTTAAAGAGAAGACCAATTATTATACTACACAACAACTCATTCAGGTTGAGATAAATTGATACATGTATTTTGTTGCTTCTTTCAATTATTTCACCTGGTTATACTATATCACACCTTTGATTTTTTGGCCATTATAGCTTTTCTGAAGCACTGATGGGAATGCTTGCAATAGATTTGAGCCATATCAACAATCACATCTTTATAAAACATCATACTTTGTGTAGCATAATCTACCATCTTGATAACGACAAGGATTAGATGGGTCTCTTATCTCAGTGTTGAGTTTTTGGTGCAGAGGTATGACACCGACCCAGCAGCCAAGGCAGCTGCTGCTACTGTACTTGCATCCAAGCTTGGTGCTGATAGTGGCTTGAAAGTTTATGTGGGAGATGAGTCTAAGCAAAATGCCCCTAGTGGAAGTAGCAGTGACGTTGAGGTTGTGCAGTCCGGGGGACTACGAAATCGAAAGCAGGTCCAAACAAGATCTAGTAGCACTGGAAGTACTACAGTGGATCATCGTGAAGATGAAATGCTTAGACAACTTGATGGTTCTGATATGAGCCAATATCATCCACAGGTTGTTGAGCATTATAATCCAACAAGTTCTAGCACACAAGATGGAGGATGGTTAGCACGAATTGCGGCACTGCTTGTGGGAGAAGATCCAACACAATCTTATGCACTGATCTGTGGTAGCTGTCATATGCACAATGGTAGGATGTGATACATCATTTTCTGTAATTGGAAGTATACGAATGTATAATCATGTTTGCTTTGCAGGCCTTGCTAGAAAGGAAGATTTTCCTTACATTACATACTATTGCCCACATTGCAAGACTTTGAATAGGCCTAAGCATCTTGGAGATCTTGTCACATCAGCTTCCAGCACATCCCATTTGACATCCTCTTCTGCTGAGCCCGAGACTGAGGCTGAGGATGAGGCGATTCAAAATCCTAGTGGCTCTAGTTTGGATGATGTCTCTGCCAGTATCAGCTCTCTGGTTGATCCCTTGCTGATGAATGAAGGTGATATGGTAGTATCTAATGCTCCTGGTAGCTGATATACTTGTTTGTTTTGTTTTTGTTGTGTGTATTAGTTATAGGTTGGTTCCTCGTGTCTCTTTTTCTGTTTGCTAAGTTGCTGTAAACGATGTAGAAAAGAGCATTTTTCCCCTTCGCACTCGCCTGAATATTTCCCAAGTTTACCATGAGCCTATCTAGACTTCGAGTTTAGATGACTGAAATTTCGTGGACTAAATGTAATTAGATAATGGAACATTTTTGTTCATATCAATCCATGTTATTTATGAGTCACGTAATCCTCTATGAAAATGATCAGTTTTGGATTGGTCCTTAATAATTTGAAGTGTAGAATTTTTCTATGAATTTTATTCGAAGTGGTATTTTTATTTTTAGTGTATAACTTACATATTCATTTTATTCAAAGTGGTGTTTATTAAATTTTATTTTGCAATAACCTTTTTTTTTTCTGTGCAATGTTCAACTTAAGGGAATACATATCTTGGATAGGTTTAGTATCTTTGATCAAATTAACATTTCATCTTTAAAATTTTTTGTTAGGGTCTAACAAATCCATATGTGAATTAAAAAAAAAAAAGAAAAAAAAGAAGCTATTGAGAAAATAATAAATCAAATCTATTCATTAAATTTCAAAGGGATTGATTTACGAGGTTGTTTGTTGCTTTTCAAAATTAATTAAGATGTTTAATGTTATATTTGAACAATACCAATTAAAGTACTATAAAAGTTATTTCAAACATTTGACATATTTAAACTCTTGACAAACTTTTAAATCTCAACATATATATGTGCATGTGTGTTTGTGTGCGTACACATTCTTTCAAGGTTGTATGTATGCGTAATGTAAACTATATATTATATATTATATATATATATACATACTGCAATCAAAAGAATATGCTTGACAATGAAATATGTATGAAAGAAAATTTGGCAAAAAAAAAAATGTAACGTCGTTTAAACTTTTCCAATGAAGTACAATTTTATATGGTGATTGAAGATCTTCTCTTCATGGTGAAGTATTATCCATCTTCAAATATGTAAAGGAGTGACAAGTATGATGAGAGAATCAAATGCATTATATTTATTTGAAAATTTTGTTAGTCGGACACAAAAAAAAATGATATATATAATTGAATAATGTTTATATTCACCAGTTACTTTGGGGCAAAAGATCCTATCTCATGTGCCATATTTATTTTCTTTGCCAACAAATGTGAAATCTCTTACCTCAAGGGCATCACATCTTACTCTAATGAGATGATCGAATTTATTTTCCATTCATTTGATGAACCTGACTCCTAATTGACTCAATTTTTCCAACGTCAAAAGTTTCACCAAATATGTAAATAATTTTCAAATATTTTAAATTATCAATAAATTTTGAACTTTCATAGCAACCAAATAGAGAGTGTTTGGTGCCATTAATTTTCCCTGTAAAATTATTCCTATCAAACATAAATTATTTAGAATTTAAATTATACTTTATTCCACCTTATTCATTTGTACAAAATTACAAATCATTTGACTCCTATTTCCGATCATTACAACCAAATAACTTGTTAAGGGTTTAAGAGTATGACCCCAAAACTAAAAATGTCATGTTACATAATAATTGATATCGTGTAAAATCAACTGAGAAATATACAATTTTTAAATAAAAATATAATACTTTGTTATGTATTTATAGAAAAGTATAATAATATATTTGTTTACCTATTCTTTTGTGGATCAAATACAATAATAAACCAACTGGGCCAATTCCCAAGTTACCCAAATAGCGTAGCAAGCAGAAGTTTGGGTGTTATATTGGGCCGGGGCTTACTATAGTCAATTATCTAGCCACTCATCTCCCCTTTCCGCCCCACCCGATGATTGCGTGAAAATTAGGGTTTAGTGATGCCTCATTTCTCCTATATATACGTTACGTCTGCATATCTCGTCTCAATACAATCGTATATGCTCAGCCTCCATCCTCAACCTGTTTGGTACTCTCTCGATTTCCTGATGTTTATTATACATAATTTATATGTTTTTTTTTTTGGGTGAATATATTAGACGGAGCACTGATGATATATAGAGAAAGTCATGCACCACTCTGATTTCTTTGAGAGTGATGATAATCTTCTCCTACCCATACTAATTTCTGAGCTCCTTTTTCCTGTTTTTGAAAACGTACATATCTATGATTTTCTGCTGATTTCACAGTCAAAAGCGTCTTTTTTTTTTTTTTTTTTTTTTTTTTTTTTTTTTAAATTTTTGGATTTTGCATAGACATAATTTTTATGGGCCGAATGATGTGATCTTTCTGATCAACCATGATGCGGACCGTACAATTAGCTCAAAGCTTGTGTGGAAAACCTTTGGTTACTGATGGCTCAATATTTGGTTATTTATATTATTTGTGGTTTTCGAGAGAGTAAAATCGGGTTGGAGGATTGGGCTGAAGGTTGATCGCAGTTTGGACGGAATTTGGGGAAGTGGAAAGAGAGTAAAGGGAAAGGGTTTTGGAGTGGGTGGATATTAAAGACTTGAAATTCTGAAAATGAATGCTCTAGTCTTTCCTATTCCACCCATTCCAATCTTTTCCCATTAGAACTCCCTTTCCGACTGTTCCTTTCTGCTATGTTTTGGTTTGTCATTGAATAATTTATGCGACTCGGTATATATTTGAAATACATGTGATTATGTTATTGTTTTGGTTAACTGCTTTGTTACTTATTTGTTTCCTTGTGGTTAGTTTATGGAACAAACCGCTTGCAAAGGCAGAGTATCAGCTCTGCCATTGTTTGATTTGTTTCTCTTTCTGTCGTGGAAAAAATGGTAACTCAACTGGATTCCTACCCCTGCTGTCACCGCACGTGGCCCAAGATGCGATTCCAATGTGCTATTGGCTTCTCTATGCTTTTCCTGCTACTCCATGGATAAGGAATTTGGTTTTCAAGGGATTTACATGACTCTTCATTGGTTTGGAATGTACAATTGTTATGTTTCAGTAAATTTAATGTAATCTTAGATTTTGCTGCTGTATTCAGATTCAAAAGCAAGCATGCTATTGTACATAGAAGTCTCTTTCTATGCGTGTTACAATTACCTCGATGTTTGAATGGTATACCTCCTTTCTGTCGCAATGTAGTTTTGTGGTTTAGTTTATCTGAAATTTTGTTGATAATCACAATTTACCACATTGTGTTTTCTAAACCCCATATGAAATTATCAGCACTGCTTGTTGTCTTTTCTGAATCCCCCTACCAAAATGCAGGCCATGCACTTGCACCATTGACCATGGTTGTCTCTAGTTTGATTGAGCTATAATAGTATTATATATATATATATATATATATATATATATATATATTATTTTTAATAAATGAGTTCTTTTCAAACTTGAATTGATTGATCAGCAGCCGTGTTTGCACCCCTTACACTTAGAGCATAGAGAGTAGGGTCCGAAATAGTGTTTCAGTAAAGTCTAACACTTTAAACAATAAAACAGTTCAGTGTAAATTATGTTATTCGGGAGTGAATGGTGATCTGGTTAAGAGTTTTTCCAAATCCGTTTATAGCTGCCCACTTNTTTTTTTTTTTTTTTTTTTTTTTTTTTTTTTTTTTTTAAATTTTTGGATTTTGCATAGACATAATTTTTATGGGCCGAATGATGTGATCTTTCTGATCAACCATGATGCGGACCGTACAATTAGCTCAAAGCTTGTGTGGAAAACCTTTGGTTACTGATGGCTCAATATTTGGTTATTTATATTATTTGTGGTTTTCGAGAGAGTAAAATCGGGTTGGAGGATTGGGCTGAAGGTTGATCGCAGTTTGGACGGAATTTGGGGAAGTGGAAAGAGAGTAAAGGGAAAGGGTTTTGGAGTGGGTGGATATTAAAGACTTGAAATTCTGAAAATGAATGCTCTAGTCTTTCCTATTCCACCCATTCCAATCTTTTCCCATTAGAACTCCCTTTCCGACTGTTCCTTTCTGCTATGTTTTGGTTTGTCATTGAATAATTTATGCGACTCGGTATATATTTGAAATACATGTGATTATGTTATTGTTTTGGTTAACTGCTTTGTTACTTATTTGTTTCCTTGTGGTTAGTTTATGGAACAAACCGCTTGCAAAGGCAGAGTATCAGCTCTGCCATTGTTTGATTTGTTTCTCTTTCTGTCGTGGAAAAAATGGTAACTCAACTGGATTCCTACCCCTGCTGTCACCGCACGTGGCCCAAGATGCGATTCCAATGTGCTATTGGCTTCTCTATGCTTTTCCTGCTACTCCATGGATAAGGAATTTGGTTTTCAAGGGATTTACATGACTCTTCATTGGTTTGGAATGTACAATTGTTATGTTTCAGTAAATTTAATGTAATCTTAGATTTTGCTGCTGTATTCAGATTCAAAAGCAAGCATGCTATTGTACATAGAAGTCTCTTTCTATGCGTGTTACAATTACCTCGATGTTTGAATGGTATACCTCCTTTCTGTCGCAATGTAGTTTTGTGGTTTAGTTTATCTGAAATTTTGTTGATAATCACAATTTACCACATTGTGTTTTCTAAACCCCATATGAAATTATCAGCACTGCTTGTTGTCTTTTCTGAATCCCCCTACCAAAATGCAGGCCATGCACTTGCACCATTGACCATGGTTGTCTCTAGTTTGATTGAGCTATAATAGTATTATATATATATATATATATATATATATATATATATATTATTTTTAATAAATGAGTTCTTTTCAAACTTGAATTGATTGATCAGCAGCCGTGTTTGCACCCCTTACACTTAGAGCATAGAGAGTAGGGTCCGAAATAGTGTTTCAGTAAAGTCTAACACTTTAAACAATAAAACAGTTCAGTGTAAATTATGTTATTCGGGAGTGAATGGTGATCTGGTTAAGAGTTTTTCCAAATCCGTTTATAGCTGCCCACTTGTTCAAATTGGGTAAGGTAGTACAGACTGCCCCTATCCAAGCCCACCAGGGGGCTTGGATTGGATCCACTTGGACTGATGGTTTTGTTATATAGGTGCTTTTGGAGCTTCATCTGTTTTGCTACTCTGCCTCTCCTTGCCAGTTGAGTTTCCCACTTGGTTTATGCTGCTGCTGTGCTGCTATCTTACCCATTCTCTTGCTGATGGGTGCAGTCTTCGCAAGGCACTCAAGCTGTATTGTCTCATTTCTGCCTCAGTGATTCCACTGCTTTTTGGACCTGCTGGATGCGACTATATTTTTAATCCCAGATTGAAATATTGAGCTTCCCATGGGCTTTTTCTTGGTTGCTAGAGAAGATCACATTGGGATGAAATTCCATTTCTTAATCTCTTGCAAGAAATGGCCTTCCTCCTGCTTCGTAGTATGATCTTGCTCTTAGTATCTCTTTGTTTTGTAGCTTTTGCTCGAGTTTGGCTTTTGATTGTATTGTAGTTTATTTGTGTATTGACTTGATAACTCTTGGATTTTCTGTTTTGGGACCGGGTATGCCCGTGTACTTGTATATTTTTTTTGGGTATATGCATTAACCCGGGAGATGGCTTTTGGGTATTGAACTTAATAAGTGGTTTTTGTTTATTACTTATTTTTTTAAGATGGCTCTTGCGTATTGAACTTAATTATTGTTATTTATTACTCCGTATTTATTTATTTTTTTAAAATGTATAGACTACTTGATCTGTATCGTGTAAGGCTTTGTTGCTTTTGAACTTCATTGGTGTATTTGCACGTGAGTTGACTTCATAGGTGTATTAGCATGTGAGGTTATTATGATTGTAGATAATTTTATGAATAGGTGTATTAGCATGTGAGGTTATTATGATTGTAGATAATTTTATGAATGGCGGGCTTTCATCGCAGCACCCAAAGTCCCCAAAGGTGTAATATTATATCAGCCTGCAATGACTAGATTCCTTGTTCATGTTCAGTGTTACCAGAACTGTTGAATGAAAATTCAATATTTAAAGAATTCACTTCTTTAAAGCGTGGGTGTGGGTGTGGGTGTGGGTGTAGGTGGAGAGCATTGTGGCTAAAGAATAGAACCACTACAATGGCTTGTTCAGGTACTGGTGGAGACAAATACAGGGACTATCTCAGTGAAGATGAGGTGAAGAACACCAAATGGAGATCTGGTCCTCCTAGCTATGATGTTGTAGACAAGCTTTTTGAAGAGGGCAGAACTCATGTATGCTATATTCTTTACTCTCTTCCTTGTATTGCACCAACTTTTTCTTGTTTTCTTGTCAATCCCATACACCAAAACGCAGCTACAAGTTACAAGTCCGACTCCCATCCGCTTATTGGCCTTCTTGATTCAAGCTGGCCAGCTATATCCAACTTAGGCTGGTTTACCAACTTGTAGTCGTTTTCCATGGCCACGGCCATTGTGTTTGGATATGATTATAATGTTGTTATGAAGACTGTATGATTGTGTGTTATAATAGGTGTGGCCTGAAGGATCACTGGAGGAGAAAGTGCAGAGGCTTATGAAGACATGGGAGATGGAGTTGGTGCACAAGGCAGATCCTAATGATTATAAGACACTTGATCCTACAAAATTTAGACTCTTCGTCAATGGTATACGCAACTGTATTATAGGTGGATTTTCATTTTTCAGTGAGAGTTATGTACCATAAAGAGTAGTGTTTTTATGCAGGGAGAAAAGGTCTATCCTTGGAAGAAACAGCCAAGATTGGAGGAAGCTACAATGTCTTCCTCCAAACCTCTTTGCCCGAAAAATATCGAGTATTCAACCCTGAAGATGAAACATTTGTTTCATCTCAGGCTGTTTTCAGGAATGCATTTCCTCGTGGATTTGCCATCGAGATCCTCCAGGTCTATTCAGGACCGCCACGAATAACATACAGATTCAGGCATTGGGGTTACATGGATGGCCCCTTCAAAGGCCATCCTCCTACTGGAGAAATTACTGAATTCTTTGGAATGGGCACTTTCGAGGTACCTCATCTTGTGTATTGAATAATACATATGCAATCACAAGGCTATTAGCTTTATTGGTTTAGTCAAGAGCAACTTAGAGTGATTTACTTTCTTTGATTATTTTTTCTTGTTATTCTAACAAATAATAATAATAATAATAAATATGTAGTTTCGCTATCAGGCGTTACCATTACAAATTTTCTTTTGCTTTGAACTCTAACGTTTTGAATGGTATAATTGAGCAGTTGGATGAAGAGTCTAACAAGATTGTGAAATCAGAGTTGTTCTTTGACCGTGGAGAACTTCTTGGAGCCCTGGTCAAGGGAGGAAGCAGTGATGAAGCTGCAACATCTGAAGCCCCTTCAGCCTGCCCTTTCATGAAAGGAGCTTAACTTTTTGCAGGTTGATTTACCAGTAAAAGAATAAAATGTTTGAACAATAAGCGATAACTGCAGAATGGGAATTTGTCAATGCATTCGTTCTACTGTATTAATGTGCTCCTTCTATCCAACTTCATCATGTTTTCTTTATAAAAATGTACGCTTTAACTTATGTGGTAATAAGAGTTTGAGTGATTTTATTTTATGGAAAGGAGTGTTTCGTTGAAATGAGGGAGTTGAGGGGGAAAGAAATTATAATTTTGTGGAAAAATAAATTTCATTGTTCAGTCAGTAGGTGATACGCACTAGGACTATTTGTGGGTTGCCTTGTAGAATGCCACTTGGTCGGCCACTCGGTCGGATCACAGCAGCTTATTGTTAGTTGTGTTGCTCATTTTGGAGATTAAAATTAGGTAAATATGCACTAGGACTACTTGTGGTGGAGATTAAAAAGCCTAGTGTTAGGTAAATATGCACTAGGACTACTTGTGGGGTTGCTCAGCAGAGTGTTACCCAATCGGTTTGTTAGAATCACCTTATCCGTAACCCACTTTGCAAGTTAGAGAGTTTAGCTTGCACTATAAGTAAAGATGATCCACTTGTGCTTGCAAGAAGGGCAACTAACAATGTGTGAATGATGTCTCTGTCATGTAAGGTAATCAAGTCATAACAAGTTAGGGGTGTGCGTACTTTGATAAATTTTTGGTTAATTGATCGAATTTTGGTTAATGGTTAAAATTTCAGTGAACGATAAATTTTGTTCAAAATTTCAGTTAACTGAATGATAAATTGAAAATTTTAAATATATTTATTTTTATGATTTAAAACTTTAGCTTTAAAAATTAAAGTTCGTTAATTGGTTAACCGGTTAATTTGGTAATACAAAATTCGATTTGTTTAAAAGTTAAAAGTTTAAAAATTTTGGTTAAAACGGTTTGGTTAACTAATTGCACACCCCTACATCAAACCACTTGCATCTGAGCATTAAATGCAAGCCGACTTACTTAGTATAAATAGGGGGGTCCTCTCCCCACTTGCCATATTCACCATATTGTAACACAAAGTCAAATGTAATTGTACCCCTTTTACCCTTAGTCCACTCTGTTAATAGAGGGGCCCAAACCCCTGTGTAATTTATGTAAGAATAGAATTATCGAGAATTTGAAAAGGAAGAATTGAATAAAGACTAAATTTTTTTGATATAATAATAATAATAATAATAATAATAATAATAATTCAAATAATAAGGATAAAATCGTAATTTGTTTTAAAAATTCAAACTCCGCTTGGAATTGTAAATCTTGGGGGATCCTTAGAATTACAATTTCATGGTTGGAAGGAATTACAACCAAATAATAGAATTATGAGTTAATACGCCCTATTTGGTTCCTCGACTATTATGATTTCACCATCGACTTACAAACTTGTTCAATTTTATCCTGTGTAATTTTTACCTAAAATTACCTTTGTTAACAATTGCACAGTTAGAGATGAAATTAAGCAAATTTGAAAGTCGAGCAACTAAAGTGGTGGAATCCTAATAGTCGAGCATCAAACTCTTTCCTTTATACGGAAGGTGGTGGGTTCGAGCCTCAGTGGATGCAACAATATTAGCTCCTTGTGCTTCAATAGGTTGAGAAAGTAGTTATAAACTGCATTGTAATAGAGTCAATAGTATTCAAAAAAATAAAATAAATGGATATTAACTCTAGAATTATACATGAGTGGTTATGAAATCGTCAATTATCACAATCCGTAACAAAGTACAATCTTTACTCTTCAATTATATGAGTATTATAGTACTTCACTTGTCAATTACATTTGAACTTTCAAGCCGCCGGGGACCGGGGTGGAAGAAACGTTTGGTACAGCTTCTCCGATCCCATGAAATATCACACATGAAGTGGCCACCTTATCCTTATATATGTATGCAGCAAATAAGGAAACATCTATCTGTAAAGAAATAATAAGAAAATGGCTTCCTCCGCAGTTGTGGGTGACAAGTATAGAGACTACCTAAGTGAAGAAGATATGAAGAACACCACATGGAGGTTTGGTCCTCCCAACTATGACGACGTCAACAAAGTCTTTGAAGAAGGGAGAACTCATGTATGTATGCAATATTATCATGTCGCTTTTAATTTAATTGCGGTACGGTTGATATTAGTATTTGTGATATTTGGTTGTAATTAATAAAGTTTATTATGTGATATATGATTGTAGGTATGGCCTGAAGGGTCATTGGAGGAGAGAGTGCAGAGGTTACTGAAGACTTGGGAAATGGAATTAGTCCACAAGGCTAACCCTGACGAGTGCAATACTCTAGACCCTAAGAAATTCAGACTTCATGTCAATGGTATATCATTTATAGCATTTTTTTTTTATATTCAACATATGATATATAAATAATAAATATATGTCCGACTATTAATTTAGACATAACACACTTTTTTATGCGAATCTTAAGTTTAGAATGGAAGCATCCTTAAATTTATGGAACTGAACCTAAAAATTAATCGAGGTTTAATTTAATTTTTTTTCCCCTTTTGTGATGAGAAAAATTCGTAGTCACTTCCTATTGCAACTCGATCACTTTTACTTTTTCGTTTTTTATAATCCCAAAGTATGATACCTTATAACTTCACAGTTACAAGCCATTTTCTCATTATTTTGAGTCTCTTATTTTCTATTTTTATTGGCATTACTATATATAGTCGGATTTCAAAGAAACGGGCTTCATTTTTTTTTTAGCTTCTTATTAGTTGCAAGAGTCCCATTGCGGTTAGCACCTTTTTAGTACTCCTTGAGCTAATCCCTCATTGTTTTCGCCCATTAAGCTCAGAAATACATTTATTTGCACTTTTGATCCTAGCTAATAAAAGATCACAAGAAGGTAAATCAACTTAGGTTATTTATATTTAACCGACTCAAACTATGAAAATTAATAGACCACGTCCACTCAGAGTAGAACTTAAAACCTTGTGGTTAGGTTTAACCAACTTGTTTTGTGTTATAGGGAATAAAGGGTTGAGCTTGGAAGAAATTGCAGCTCGTGGAGGAGGTTACAATGTGTTTTTGCAGACATCGTTGCCGGAGAAATATAGGATTTATAATCCCGACGTTGAAACAACAAATTCATCTAAACTCGTGTTCCAAACAGCGTTTCGACGCGGATTTGCCATTGAAGTCCTGCAAGTTTATTCAGGACCACCAAAGATTGTGTACAGCTTCAGACACTGGGGTTACGTGGAGGGTCCTTTCAAAGGCTATGCCCCTACTGGTGAAATTGCTCAATTTTACGGAATGGGCATTTTTGAGGTATCTAGGCTATAAACCTTAACAAATTAAAACAACATTAATTTCTCTGTACTGTATCGTTTATGTTTGGTTTTATTTTAAAATGACCAGATTGATGAAGAATCTAACAAGATCGTCAAGGTGGAGTTGTTCTTTGATGGCGGAGAATTGCTTGGAGGACTAATCAAGGGTGGCTCCTCCGATGAATTAGCTACAAGTGAAACATCATGTCCTTTCATGGCATCCAAGTAACCTTGACTTAGACACGTGGAACGTATTATTGTCACTCTATGCTACATTACTATATTTAGTATAATAGAAAGAACTATGTCGTTTTTAGAAAAAATTATAAATAAATTTCTTATGGTGTTCTAGAAATTTTAATTTTTATAATGTTGATTGTGAGTTAATTATCAGAAGGATTTGCTTTGTTGTAAAATATAGTATGAATAATGGATTCAAAGTGTAGACTTCTTTATTAAATGTATGTGTTCGTAATACAATATTGGCTTTCTTGATTTAATCGGTTTTAGATAATTTTAAAGTTATAGTCTATTTAAAATACATATTTCTGACGATAAGACAATAAATTAGAATTTAGAAACAAGATCAACCTAATTAGACTTGTTGGAAAAAAATACCAGTAATAAAGGAAAAATTCATTGGAAATTGTAAAATTCTTAAATACCTCAAGTAAGACATTTAAAATTTTTTAAAATATACATCAAAATTAAGATTGTGGGTATTTCATGAATGGCCAGGCAAGTTTCTATAATTGTTTTATATAAATTCAATAATAGTAAAAATAATATTGACACATAAGTGATACCCTACTATAACATGTAAAATGGACTTAAGTATTGCATTTTTCTTGTTATTTCAAGGGTCTAATCGGAAGGTTTAATTAATTTATTTATTTGAAAATATTTATTTATATTTTAAATTCAAAAGCTTAATTACACTATTGTTACTAATTAAAGGCTTATTTTACTACAGAGTATTTTATGTGTGCAACTCTTCTATGCAAGCATTAATTTTCCATTGGGCATCTCGGAATATCTTTATTGGAGTAACTGGGAGGAATTAAAGAAGTGAAATGAAAAATATTTATACATCTATACTTGTATACATTTGTACATTAAAGCAAAGGAATTGGAGTTGTCTAACAGAACTCCACAGATAATATGTATGACCAACTTTGAGTTTCTTGAGTTCCTTCAGGTGGCTTTTAACCTGTTCAAACCATATGTTTCCTACACTCACAAAACAACAAAATAAAATATTCATATTCGATCTTTCCAAAAAAAAAAAAAAAAAAAAATCATATGGGAGATTCTAACAAGCTTAGCTTTAAAGAGCTCAAGGCATTTCAAATGGCAAATAGTTTTTTTTTTTTTTTTTTGAACAAAATGGCAAATAGTTAATTACCAGAACATTGTGAATTTCTTGTAAAACAGGTACTAATAATGAAACCAAGGTGCGGATTTCCTTGTTAAGGTTGTCATTACTGTTACTTTCTTGTTTGCTCATCAGGATCCTCATAAAACTTGTGCTGTCTGGCACAAGTTTTACAGCTATCTGCACATCAACATTCATATAATACTTTTGAGGAGGGTATGAACTAGATAAATCTCGTTTTAATTAGCATAACCAGCAAAGTAGCACAAAGAGATAAACCAGTGTAAATTGTTAATTGGCTTAAATCAAAACGCTAATAAGCTGCTCCTGAGAGTTGAACTTGTAATCTTAGTTTGTAGTTACCAAGTTAACAACTCGATCGACCAACTTGATTGGGGTTATTGAATATATGAAGACAGTACAGATCAGAGGAGCTTACTCCATAGGCAGCAGAAGAAATCCAACCATGCCATGGCTTGAGAGTGATGTTGTACGACTCTTCCACTGCTTCTTCCATGTTCCTTTCCAGATCTTCTACCAGTAGTTGCAGCAGAGCTGAGGTGAAGTCCAGTGATCTGCAATTTGCACCTACACTTTAAAGCTAGCTAGCTAGTTTGCAAGTAAAACATACAACATTCAATCCTGTCACGGGCTAACCTTAATGCAACTGTAAGGTTAGAGGATCGACTTTGAGTCAATCAAGGCTTACCTGGTGAGCCAAACCAAGGCTTTACTACAGCTGGGACCCTTCTTGGCACTTCCT
Organism: Ipomoea triloba; assembly: GCF_003576645.1. NCBI lineage: Eukaryota > Viridiplantae > Streptophyta > Magnoliopsida > Solanales > Convolvulaceae > Ipomoea > Ipomoea triloba. The sequence continues at coordinate 33,922,131 of NC_044916.1, read as the reverse complement.
TCATTTCTCTCCTTCTTCAGAATCTCCACCATATTTGAATACAATGAAGGATCTGAATCATGCAACTTCTCCAATCTCTGCAGGTAAATATAATATATTATTTCAAGAAATTAACAAATTTCAAATTCAAAAAGATATACTAATAAACATGTATGCCACACAAGTAAACGTACCTGGATATTTTGATGTACATCTTGTCTCAGAACAAACATTGTTGGTCCAATCTTATCTGAAAAAAACAACCCAGATTTCTATAAAATCACAGCAGTTCAATTTTTTCTTGCTCAAGCAATAAGAACCACAATAACTATACAATTATCTCCAACTTACACCACTGTATATATTTATATATATATTCAACTCATACAAGCAATGGATGCAGAAATTAAAGAGGTATTTAAACTGGGAAACTAACCAAGAACCTGAAGAAGGCAGTTGCAGATAGAGAGAAAAGGCTTTGTGGGAATATGCAGAGTGGTGTCATAATCGCTACCATCTTTTGCTTTGATCAAAACCATGCTAGATAGCTCTTCAATGGCAGACTTCATTTCTGAAGCCCCCATCTCCATTTCCCTTTTCCTCTTCATTATATTCAATTCCTTCCTGATTCTTGCTGTTTCAATAACACACATATATTTATATATAAACACATGTATACATCACCCAACTGGGAGCTAAAAAATCCTTTAAAATTGCAGTACTAGCTGTTGACTTGAGAAATGTTGTACTGGATTTTACATCGTCTATCAGTAGCTGTCTGACAAGGAAATGTGCAGCAAGAAAACTTACTGAATTCTGGGCTTCGGGTTTTGATTTGCGGAGTAGTTTTTAATGTTTGTTTTGTTCAAGTAGATCGATCGGTGATTGTGACGTTTGGAGATTTGACCTTGGAGTTATCAGTTATCCATGAATCAATAATTGTTTATGTTTGTTGTTTCTGTTCGATTTTGGAAGATTCCAGCTAACTATCAATATTTATACTATTTTCGGATAAATTAAGGAGTTAAAGCGAAATCTCCAACGTTTGAAAAAAAAAAAAAAAAAAAAAAAAACTGAACTAAATTTGAAAACAGGGTTTCCCCTCTAATTCTTATTGTAATTGCAAATTCACCCCAATGATTTGATTGAGTCTTTCACTTAAGCACTTTTGTTCCTTGCAATTGGCCCCAATTTCTCTTAATTAATATATTCGATTGAGTCCTGTCCTATAGTAAATAGGAAGATAATACAAATTAGCACTAAAATTAAACTTATTTAATTCATAGAAGGTGAATCCATGTGCAAACTAGTTGATAGCACATGTGAATGGTCTGTAGTAATAATAACTAATAAGTTTGAAATGTTATCAGTCACATTTCTACCTAGTTGCATTATCACTTATATATCTTTGCTCCCAAAAGATATATATCATTACACTACGATCATTTGTCTACTTCCCACTATGATATACTTATCCACGAATAACACTGATATCATTTAGTATTAAATTTACTATCACCACAATCTATTTGCCCTCATTATGACCTATACATCCTGCCACTATAACTCGATGAATTAAAACATAATGCAAAAGGGGTCAAATAGTCCCCTAAATGTTATATGAAAAAAGCAATTAGACTATTGAACTTTAAAAAGTTATAATTAAATGCATTAACTTGTTGATTTGATGCAATTAAATAAAAAGTCAATTACTTAAAGATAACTGGTAAAAATAATGATGTGACAATAAATACAATAAATAAATTAATTAATTTATATTATTAATTATTATTATTATTATTATCTTAAAAGAGAAACCATAGTCGTCTTCTTCGTCCAACTATGGATTGGATGAAGAAGTTTCAAAGATCCGGGAGGCAGAGGTCACAGGAGACAAATATATGCCCAAAAAAGTTTGGGCAGTAATATATTTTTTTAAAATTAATTTTAATTTATTTTAATTACAAATTGACATGTCACCCTATTTAATTTTAGGTTTGCTAGATAATTAACATAATTGTAACAATTTGTTAAGTTATTAGTATAATTGCAAGTTTGCAACAAATCAATGAGAGCTTAATGGTAAGTTTGTAACTTTTTAAAATTTAAGGATCTAATTATATTTTCCGAGAGTTTATTTAACTTTTTTTTTTCAAACATAATTGAGTTAAAACATATTTATATTATCTTAGTAAAAATAAAACCTTTAAACATTTCGAAAAAAAAAACATATAACTAAACAGCCTCTAACATTTTACCTGCTAATGGGCGATTGGTGTGAACACGTAGGATCCCAAGGGATCGAGAGCTTCGAAACCAAACAAGGCAAGAAAAAACAAATGTAAATTGATATCACATTTGCTCAATGACTCAATCAACAAAAAATTTGTTTTAAAAAGTCGTTAACTTTATCCAAAATAATTATTGCCTTAAAAAACTATCTTCAGAGGTCACCAAAGAATCTTTTAATTTCTTTACTTTTGTAACTATGGATCTATTAAAATTAAATGCTTGTAGAATGACCTAATCATGTATAAATAATGTAGATTCCCTTTGAATAAAATTAAGAGATATACCTTATAATGATCCTCATAAGTTGAGTAAATTATGTAATTAATCATCTAGAAAAAAAAAAAAAAGTACTCAAAAAAATCATCTAGAAAAAAAATCCCGGTTTAATTCCGGTCCAATTGACTGACTACCGTGCGCCGGTCCAATTGAGTAATTACCGTGCCGGTCCAATTGAGTATCGTATTATTGATTCATCAAGGACAATAATGGTATGTGGTCAAATAAATAAAGTATAATTTTATACTTAAACGTCACAAATTAATTTTTTTTTTATAGTTACTCTACGTAGTGCAAGAAAAAAAAAGAGGAAAAAAGTGAATTTGTTTGAAGACACTCATGAAAATTGATGAAGTTCCAAGTTTGAGGTTGATTTTCCAGTAGGAGAATTCAAAATCTCCATGCAAGTACAGCAATTACAATGACGCCAATCTCTACGGCATCCTTATCAAGGCCTAAAAAGCTTATGCTTATTTATTACCCCTATCATCTATATATATCTCTCTCTCTCATACTTAGGTAGGGATACACTCTGCCAGCCATCTTCTTCACAGAAGAGCTAATGATTATGAAGAATCAGTGTTCCATTTTGATGATGCACCTCAAGCTTTCCCCTTTCAGCATCAGCTCAAAGGCTTTGTTGATTTCCGAGAAGGACACTTGGTGGGTGATGAACTTCTCTAACTCCAGCTCCTGCATATATGCAGCCCAAATCAACATCATTCATTCATTCATTCATATGCCACTCAGTCACTCCAACAAAAACAACACACAATATTACATACCTTTTTCATGTATTTCTCCACCACAGCTGGGAGGTCAGATCTGGGTTTGTAGTTGCCAAAGAAAGTGCCTTTCAAAGTCCTCTCGTTCAGCAGATTCACCGGGTGAGTCTTGAATGCGTCGTCTTTGTTCGGCACCCCCACAAGAACAGCAACACCCCAACCCTGTCTCATCAATCCGTCATCGTATAGTTTAGTTTCAGTTGGAAAACAGACTTACAAAAATCCAGATACTACAATAATAGGCAAGACACTTACATCATGAACACATTCGAATGCGGAGATCATTGCATTGATGTTTCCAGTGCACTCCACGCTCCGGTCCACCCCACCATCTGTCATCTCAGCAATCACCTGCAAATATATATGCTCACCTTAATTTAAACAAGGAACAAAACATCAATGCCAACATTTCAAACCCCAAACAAACTAACTAACCTCTTGAACTGGCTTGCTGTGATCTTTTGGATTCACAAATTCATTAACACCAAACTTCTTAGCTGTGGTCAACAAAACCAATCATCATCATCTTGAATACAACATAATCAACTCTTGTAATAATTATATTTTGTTTTTACATTTTTTGTGCCATTGCAGATCGAACTCACCATCTTCAAACCTATTGGCGTTCAAATCAACACCAATAATCCTCGATGCCCCAGATAACCTAGCTCCTTCCGCAGCCTAATAGTTCAAATAGAGAGACAACACTTAGAACAAACATCACCAGCCAGTTTTTTTAGTGACAAGGGAAATCCACAGCTCGGGTGGGCACCGCATTGGGTAAATCCAACCGAAAAGTGAGCTAAACCCGGCTGGAAAGTCAATAAGCCACTTCCTCCCACAGGCGAAGAAGAACTTGTAACCTTGTGGTTACCACTGACCAACTTATGAGTTGTCCGGACAAAACACATAATAATAAAGAAACAGGGCAATGGTACAAAGTGTACTCACAGCAAGGCCTACAGCTCCCAATCCAAAAATGGCAACAGTTGAGCCTTTTGTCGGTTTGGCAACATTTACAGTAGCACCAAATCCTACACCACAAAAAGTACATTTGATTAGTAAACACTAACAACTAACATTGCTAACATTATATTATATACTCTCTCTAACCTGTGGATATTCCACAGCTGAGAACACAAACTTTGTCAAGTGGTGCCTCAGGATTGATCTTGGCAACACAACCAGCATGGAGTGTGGTGTATTCACTAAAGGTGGAAGTTCCAACAAAGTGATATATGGGCTTCCCATCCTTGCTGAACCTCGTATTTCCATCCCCAATCATAACCCCCCTGTCAGTGTTAATCCTGAGAAGGTCGCACATATTGCTTTCCTCTGATTTACAGTGGCGGCAATCGCCACACTCCCCAGTGAATACTGGAAGAGCATGGTCTCCTGGTTGGAGATGTGTTACTCCTTCACCTACACTCTCAACAATCCTAAATTCAAGAAAAGTAAACAACAAGTTAATGGTGGCATAACTAGCTTGCTTAAAACCTAGTAGCTACTAGTAGCATTGCATTTCAAAATTACTCCGTTTTAAGCTCTATGTTTTACAAAAAACAGGATTAAAACTCTAAAATAAGATCTACCAAACAAAGCCATATATTAAACTAGAAATCAATCCAGAATGCACTATCTATTCAAGCATGATAATACATTTTGACAGAGTTTTAGATTATACCCTCCAGCTTCATGTCCAAATATTCTTGGGAATAGAGGAGTTTGACCCTGCAGTCAAATATCAAATGTAAGAGCGATAAATCAGTAAAGTTCAGTATTGAATTAGAACAAATTATTTATTTATGAGTAAATCGAGAAAATCCACGGGAGTAATATACTATTTTGGGGAATAACGTAACTCATAAAACATGTACCCATTTGGTATCGCTTTCTAATATATGCAATCGGATTGAATAGTAGATTGCGCATTGAATGCTAGGTAATTATGATTACTAACGCTAATTAATTTAATCAAATATGAAACCCAGAATTTAAAATAAGCATCTTAACTTACCTTGGCTTCCCAGAAGTAAACATCAGTGTGGCAAAGGGAGGTGTAGAGAATCTTCAAACGGACTTCCATTTTCTGTGGCGGCGCCACCTCTACTTCCTCAATAACCAAAGGTTTTCCGGCTTCCCATGCCACCGCAGCTGCAAAACGAACGATCATGTTCCGCATAATCAATCATGCATTCATAAACAAAACAACACAAGAAAAAAAAAACTAAACCTTTTTTTTTTTCTGGTTAAAACATTAAACAGATCAAATTTACTGTGGGAACTGTTCATGCCGACAGACAGCAGACTCCCACATATGCGGGATTGAAAACTATGAATCCACAAAATCCATAGCAGTGATGATCAAGAGAACAACCCACATCCATGGAAAAAGACTAGGCTAGATCAAATGAAAATAACAGTAACATAGAAAGAATAATTTAATAATTTATAGCCACAATCAAAGGAAAAAGGAAGCCCAGCAAAGCAGATCCATCGAGTCGTTGAATAAAATAAAAGAAAAAAAGAAGCAAAATCCCATTAGACCAAATCAAGAAACACCGAAAATCCTACCCCATAACATAAAACCAAAACACGATATCGAAATCCCGTAAAGCAATCACCTTTGCAGCGAATGACCTGACCAGCAGTGTTAGCAGCCATAGCTTTGTGTATTTCAATTCGGTGTGATTGTAATTATTATTATCTGTATGTATAATAATATATTGTGAATGCAGATGATTCTAGGGCATCTATTATATACAGTACTGATGAAGGTGGTGACACAGTTTGCGCAAAAGTGGCACCGCTTGAAAACTTCCGCGGACGAGAATGCCCTTCTCCTTGGATTACGCATTTCGCCTCTAGAAACCACCGGACATGCCGCATGCGCACTTGCAGATGTACTAGTTTGTCTTTTCACAGTGTGCTCGTTGCATTTCTGTAGGCGCCTTCGGTTTTAGCTTGGTTCCTACAGTTCACCACTTGTCCCCACCTCCTTTGGCTTCTCAGTGAAAAAAGTAAAGTTCAGATTTCTTTAGCAAGCTGAACGATCACAAAATTGACTTTAATTAAAATTGATTTTACAAGGGTTTGGTTGGAAATAAAGAATTATGTGATAATTGAATTATAATTTGGTAGGAAATGAAATAAGGTGGGAATATAGTAGAAATTTAAATTACATTGTTTGGTATGGATAAATAAAATTATTATGAATAGGAAATGAAGAATGGTATAAAGACTAAAATATCATTATGTAATACTAGAGTAAAAAAGTTTTTTTCTTCATTTTTCCCTTTTCTTCTCCCATTGAATTGCACTTCAAGAAAATAAATAAATTGTAATTCCCTTTAAACCAAACATGAAATTTAAGATAAAAAGTATCACTCTTTTAGCTTTAAGAATTAGAAGACAATGAAATTGACGATGTAATGCGTAATAACTTACAGATCACATAAAAAAGTTGTAAATTGTACTATAAAACTTTATACAAAGGACTCAATCAAGCTAAGGATGTGTTAGCAATAATAACTCTAACTTTGATAATAAACTAACAATAATTTTTGTATACAATATTTGATATTTTTAAATGAATTGTTTGGCCACATAAATTAAAATGATTCTTTGACTAATAAAGCAAGTTGTATGATTAAAAACACAAGAAATATAATATAATGATCATACAATTGTCCAATGGGTTGGGTAGAATATGGGCAAACATCCATTGGATGGATCCACCATTGGAATCTTGATACCACCTCATTGGGTCTAAAGCTTTCCTATTTAAATTGAGACAAAAAATGTTTACTTTACTTATTACCCTTTGAAATTGTAGTTTTTTCGGTTTCTTGTTTTCGTGCTATATAGAGTATTTTATAAAATTTTTGAAATTCATCCAAAAGATGTTATATTTTCATTAAAAAATATTACACACTTTACATAGATTTTTATGATTGAAAATTTTATTTTAATTTTCTAAAAATAACAAATACGTGCCGCATTATCTTAAATCTTACCGAAAACACTCCAAAAATTTTATATTTAAAAAGTAATCATGAATTTTTTAAGAATTTGACTGAAAAAGTTATAAACTCTTTTAGTATCGATCTCATAAGTTTAATTGAGAATAATCATGAATCTTTCTTGAAATGCTCTAAAACTCACAAATTGATTAAGAATAATCATGAAGCTAGAGTTACCTTAATTTAAGCTTATTTTAAATGTAGAAAAAAAAAACTAAAATAAACTACTTCGTACTACTCTTTTTAAAAGGAGAGAGAATAAATGTTTAATCAGCGGGAAGTAAAACCATCGATCGATTTTTTGAAAGCAATAGTCATCGTAGTACTGTTCCCTACTTTTGTCAGCTAATGAATATATTACCATCAGGCTGCTAGAAGGACCCTAGTGCTAGTCAATGCATGCATTACCTCCTATAAACAAAAAAAGTTACTTGCATAAATAATTTAATTAATTATTAAGTGATAGATTATGAGTAAAGATATATAATCAAGTCATTACAATTTCATTGTCAGAATTTCACATAATGTTGTGATTGTTGAGTCACATTAATTTATCATTCCACTATTTTGTTAGACTAGAGCGCGGGGCTTGAGATTATTATTATTAATTTTTTTTTTTTGTCTTTGTGGGCAAAAAATTGTTAATTTTCCTTTAATTTATCTATATCAATTTACTTTTGAGATAATAATTTTTTTTATACTTATTAACAACTCATGAACAGACTAATATATGACAAATAAAAATAATGAATCTACATAATAATTAAATAGAAAAAATCAATTCAAAAGTGCCGTGCCAAAGGATGAATTTTAAAAGATAAATTTAAGAGAGGATTGTACTATTGTAGTATTGATCCTTTTCTATTACGAATTACCACTACTTTTTATTTTAAAAAAAAAAAAGAAAAGAAAAGGAAAAAGGAAAACCAGATGCCTCAACCAAAACCCATGAACCAAAACTTGGGAAAAGTTTCAGATTTTGACGCCTACTGTATTAAACTGTTGACAACGCATGCTTCCGCAGTTCCGCCTACTAACAAACCCTGGTACGCAAAACCAATACCAAAACCACTTATGACTTCCCTTAAATTTTCTTTCCTCTGCAACTATAAATGCCCAACCTTCACCTTCAAACCAACCCACATCAACAACATTCCGATTCAATTCGCACTTACAAGTATTTTCAGCTTGCTTTAAACACTTAGACAACAAAAATGGCGTGCACTGCTGGGCAAGTCATTCGATGCAAAGGTACTATCTTTTTGACATTTTCATCTTCTTGATAATACATGGGTGATTCAGTTAATGGTATATATGATTTGGGTTTTTGGTTGCAGCTGCGGTGGCATGGGAAGCAGGGAAGCCGCTAGTGATAGAGGAAGTGGAGGTCGCCCCGCCCCAGAAAATGGAAGTCCGAATCAAGATTCTCTTCACTTCTCTTTGCCACACTGATGTCTACTTCTGGGAAGCCAAGGTATACTATACTTGCACACCCTTCTTTATATATTGCATTTTGATTGCCCTTTTAAAAAGAGATATTTTTTTTTGGGGTCTTGCAGGGGCAAAATCCTGTCTTTCCTCGTATTCTAGGACACGAGGCCGCAGGGTAAGCTTATATTCATTAATCAAGAATTCTGGTTACTCAGATGTAATGTTTTTGAAATTAAATTCTTGATTTTGTTTGTGGGGTTTTAGGATTGTGGAGAGTGTAGGAGAGGGAGTGACAGAACTTGCAGCAGGGGACCATGTGCTACCTGTTTTCACTGGGGAATGCAAAGAGTGTAGACACTGCAAATCAGAGGAGAGCAATATGTGTGATCTCCTCAGGATCAACACTGACAGAGGGGTAATGCTTCACGACCAGAAATCAAGATTTACAATCAAAGGTCAACCAATCTATCACTTCGTTGGAACCTCCACCTTCAGCGAATATACTGTTTGTCATGTTGGTTCTATCGCCAAGATCAACCCACATGCACCTCTTGACAAAGTTTGTGTCCTCAGCTGTGGTATCTCCACAGGTACACAACAATCTACTCAATTATCAAATCTTGATTCTTGAACATCATTAAAAAAAAAAAACAAAAAAGAATTAGGTTTGATGGGGGTTATGAATTTGATGATTTGTTTTGCAGGTCTTGGTGCCACATTGAATGTTGCTAAACCAAAACAAGGCTCAACGGTGGCTGTCTTTGGATTGGGAGCTGTTGGCCTTGCTGTAAGTCTTCTTAGAATATGTCAATATTTTGACCAAAAAAAAGTTGATATTAGGTGACTAAAATTGTGTACTATTGATCAGGCTGCAGAAGGGGCAAGAATGGCAGGTGCATCAAGGATCATTGGTGTTGATTTGGTTCCCAGCAGATTTGAACTAGGTAAGGTTTTCTATTCCCTTATTACTGTTATTAGTCCAATGATGTTTGACCAGTTGGCTAAGTTTTGTTTTGCTCTTTTTTTTATATACTGCAGCCAAGAAATTTGGTGTGACTGACTTTGTCAACCCAAAAGACCATAGCAAACCAGTTCAAGAAGTGATTGTTGAGATGACTGATGGAGGAGTGGACAGAAGCGTGGAGTGCACTGGGAACATTAATGCCATGATTTCAGCATTCGAATGTGTTCACGATGTATGTGCTATTTATGCTTCTGTAAACCTTAGCCGATTCATTAAGAGGTTGCTAATAATAAGGTTTGGTTTATCAGGGATGGGGAGTGGCGGTGTTGGTGGGAGTGCCACACAAAGAGGCAGTGTTCAAGACTCACCCCATGAACTTGCTTAACGAGAGGACTCTGAAGGGTACTTTCTTTGGCAACTACAAGCCCCGCACTGACCTCCCGGCTGTTGTGGAGAAATACATGAACAAGGTAACACATTCATATCTGTTCTGTTCTGTCTCGACTAAAAGTCTTACACATCATCACCAAACAATCGAACCAATCTGAGATTTGGTCATTTTTGAGAATTTGCAGGAACTGGAATTGGAGAAATTCATCACTCATGAAGTGCCATTTGCTGAGATCAACAAGGCCTTTGATCTGATGCTCAAAGGGGAAGGCCTTCGCTGCATCATCACCATGTAGACTCTTGTCTGTCAAAAAGAAGATGCTTCTATTTTGTGTTCATTATGTAGTCATTCATGTTTTCCCTTTCCCCCCAAAAAAGGTTGAGTTTTGTGTGAATATTACAATCATGTACTTTGTATTATGTTGTCAAATTTCTTAATACTGAATTTTGTATTGTGCACCTTATTCGGTTCACTACTGGCTTTCATGCTTCTTTTAATTGAACCTCAAATGTGGATTTACACAAGACAACACTATGACGAATTACAAATAAATAAAAGGAGATATATCCATTAGCCAGTTACTCATAATTGACCGGCTCAATTCTGCAGCTACTCATCCTCAGAGGTGCAGATGATGAGTGACTCTATAGCTTCACCTTGAACATGATAAATCTTGATTTATGATGAGGTGCAGATGATGAGATGACTCTATAGCTTCACCTTGAGCATGATAAATCTTGATTTATGGTATAATTTTTTTAGTTAGACAAAAATAAGAGTGCATGGTCAAAGTTAGGTTATCGATTATGTAATTTGCGCCATCTATTTGTCATCTCTACTACAAAGTTATCCTAAAAAATGGGCCTATTTTGTCTATAGTTTTGGGCTCATGCCCGACTCATATAGATTTGGGATCCTGTAAGGATAGCTTGGCCCATGCTATATAGTTGGTTGTTTCTACAGTATCTACACTATAGGAAATTACCGGATTTGTACATCCATAGTATTTGTATTATTCATTCATTATACGAATAAATCTGAGACACATATATCTTCTCATTATAGTTCATAGCCATGGCGGGCGTTGCAACGGTCGGCCTGTCGTCGGCAAGAGGCGCATGTTTGCTGACTGCCCCGCGCATGTTAGCTGCCGCCGCTCCTTCACCCATGGTGTCGCTACGGCGTCATTCAGAGCTCAGTTTTCATTCTATGCAACGCAGGTGCGGTCCGCCGTCGAGGAAGCTCACGATTCGGGCCGCTAGAACTGAGTCAAAAGGTGTCTCTCTTGGATTCAGAGCTCCACATTTCGAGGTTATTTCTTAATCTTAATTTGTTCGGAGTAGATATAAGCTATACTTCGTCGGCACATAAACCTTTCATTTTCCTCCCCGTTGGTGATTTAGCTCATGGATTGATGATTCAGCTTTCTGAACCGTTAACCGGGAGAGTGTGGAATCTAGAAGACTTTGAGGCACATCCTGCTTTGCTGGTAATGTTGTTGTTCTATTTTCGTATGACAACTGCTGCATCAAAGGGTTCTATAACTTCTATTATAATGCTACTCCATTTTGTAGTCAATGTTCATGTGTTAATTTGAAGAATGAATCGTAGATGAGCATTACTTGCTTGATTATTTAGAGTTGTATTAATTTGGATAAAGATGCTGTCAATTGTGAAATTTGATTATGATTAGTTTATTGCAAGAGAACTTAAAGTTTCCAATAACAAAAAGGGCAATATGGTGGGGGAGAAAGAATACTTAGTAAGTCATCAATTGATAGAATGATAGGTATGCATAATTGCATATAGAAGATTTCTAGGTGTTAAGTCATAGAAACCTTGCTTCCTTAGAGAGCAAGAAGTCAGCCTTATTTACTTTCAGCCCATGAATTTGGATGTTTGATCTCATTCTTTTGTGATAAGTAAATGGAGATTACTTAGCAAATAATAAAGGAAAATGTCAAAAAATGGAAGGCTTTTTGTACACATTGTATATTATTTAAGGCTGCATACCTTCTGGGGATTGTGATATCCCTCTGGTACAAAAAAATAAAAAGAATTATGTAATAATATTGGAGGGAAGATCAGGGGATGCTTAGGAGTAGTAGGTTGTCTATGGGGAGGGACTTTCTTTTTGTTTCTACACTTAACACACTCTTTTCCTTCTATTTGTGAATGGGGAAGGACAAATTTTAGGTATCTAGCGATGTACTATATGTCTTGAAGCTGTATTTCAAGAAGATTTGTGTTGAACCATTTAGAATGATCATTGAGATGTTGCTCATGTTATCCGGGTTGGAGGTGGTCTTTATTTTTTATTTTTTTATTTTTATAAATTTAGTACATCTGAGGGGATTTCATTATTATTTTTTTAGGGATGGGGTGGTGTTCTTGAAAAAATGAAAATTCATGCTTTCATGACCCACCATAACAAAAAAGTAACTCTTGTCGTTTTTTTGTTGATTTGTTTAGTTGTCAAATTGCCATGTACAAAAACCCTTATCACCTAAGCAGTACAGGATCAGCCTGAACTGGAACTGATAGCCGCTTATGCAATGGTTTCGAACAAGAAATTGACTTGTTGATCCATCAAAGAAGGGGTTGGGTAGGTGAACTTTGTTAAGATATACAAGTATTGTAACAATGAATATGGGGTTGAGAGAGCTGATGACTAGTAATTTTCATCCTTTGTCTTTCCATTGTTTTGTTGTTTTTCATTTACTATCAGACTATCCAGCTAAATAACCCAATGGGGTAGCTCAAGTGGCAAGTGAGCTCTCCTTGTGGGGAAGAATTTCGGGAGAACCCGGGTCCGATTCCCACAAGTGACGATTCCCCTTGGGCCAGCTCCTGTGCCTCCCGGAGCGAGTGCGGATGGATTCGGACTGTTAAACCGACGGAGAAAGACCCGGTGGATTTACCAAAAAAAAAAGGCTATCAGCTAAATGAATGGGAAGTATAGCTGGAATGTTAATGAGCAATTCCTACCAGCCATTAATTACCCAATACAATATTAACAGTACTTTTATTCCACTGGCCTGCTCCAATACCTAGCCATACGTACAATAATGTACATAGGAGCTACTGAACTGCTCATCATGACATTATTAGTGCTTATCATACTGATCTCTTTAGTCATGTTGCTTAAGGGGTTTAAACTTGTTTGTAATATTGCTGAAAAGTACAGTTTAAGCATTTAAAATATATTGCAAGATTGCAACCACGTTGAGTTGTAAAAATTACTTGGTAATATAATTGTGAAGAGTGTAAAGTTTCACAATGCATTGGAAGATAGGTCTGTGGCTTCCCTTTCGGCTTAAGATGAGTGAAAAATTCTGCTTATTAATTGGGCTAATATCTTTAATCATTATTATTATTGGTCTGTAATTTGTAATGACTTGTTAGCTTAGATCTAACAATCTGCTCCTGCAGGTTATGTTCATTTGCAATCATTGTCCATTTGTCAAACACCTGAAGAAAGATTTTGTAAAACTTTCCAATTTCTATATGAAGGTATGCAGATAGCCTGCCCTTCTATTATTCTTTCTGCTTCACACCTTACTCAAACTGTGTTTTTCTTTTTGGCCCAATGCCATAAACACACTAAAATATCAACTATTTCTTGCTTTTGCTGCAGAAAGGCCTTGCTGTTGTTGCTATATCATCAAACTCTGCAGCTACTCATCCTCAGGTGCAGATGATGCTATAGCTTCAGATATCGTTTGTGATTACCCATTGTGCAATTTATTATCAATTTTCTATTCTTAACAGGATGGACCAGAATTCATGGCGGAAGAAGCTAAACAGTTCAATTATCCTTTCCCATATCTCTATGATGAGGTACCTTTTTTGCCTGTAATAATTAAATTCACAAATGCATAGTAATAAATCATGTATGTTCCGAGTATTTATAAAGGAAATTCTTTGCTTTAGCTCTTCTATATGGCCTTCTTTTTATGATCATTCGTGTTTGACTTTTATTTCATTGTTTGTTACATATCTAGCTTTTCAATGTTAATTTTTATTTATTTATTTTTTTAAAGAGGCCTCTGATGGCATGCGATTTATGGAGATAACTTCTTTATGGCCTTTGCATGCCATTCTCCTTTAAATGATTCGATGGGGTTAGGACACCCCACAGTTGAAAAAGCAATATGGTTTCTTCCTCTGGATTTCTTATATTGGTGGTGGGTTGGAGTAGAGGAGCAAAAGGAATGACATTTTTTTATGACAAATGTCTTGCTTTCAGTTGTGTGTGTGATAGGATTATTTTTATAGCCTCTTTATGGTGTGAATTTTTCATTTAGGAATCCCTTCCTCTATTCTTTTTGTACCCTTCCAAGATTTTTTTCCCCCTCTCATTTAAGTTTTATTTTTATTGTCAAAACTTAGAGTTCCACTGCTATGTTAAGCAAGCTAGGACAGAGGGTGGCATAGGGAAAATGCTTTGGTTGCTGTTAGATTCTGGTTATGCTTTTGTTATTTCGTTGAGATGACAGTATAATATTAAAGAAATCAAGTTTCCTGTTTTGCTTGGTATAATGAGCAAGAAGGTCAATTCCTAATTGTGATGTATGATAAAGATATTGTGTTGCCAATTGGAAATTTCAAATTCCACTGCATGAGACAAGTAAAGAATTTTATCTCCATTTTTATCTCCCAACAACTTCACTTTAAATTTGTGTTTGTGAACCCTTATGAAGAGATAAGGTCAGCACTGCACATACTGATACATTCTCACTAGTCATGTGCTTGGATAGAAAAATGCATGACACATCTTATTACCAAATTCATACAATCTCATTCAACTTGGTATGTTCTTTTTCAGTCACAAGATGTTGCAAGAGATTTTGGAGCTGTTTGCACACCGGAGTTTTTCCTATTCAAAAAGGTAGCACATAACTTCAAATTATCTGCCAGAATTTTTGGGCACAATGTCTTATACTAATTTCTCATTGAATATTTAGTTTCATCATCCTCTGGCATGTATTCTTGAGCGCATTAGTTTTGTTGACTTTTGAAGCATGCTCATTGTTTTCTACATGTTGCAAAACTTTCATTTGTGACAGGATGGACGAAGGCCCTTTGAACTAGTTTATCATGGTCAATTTGATGATTCAAGACCAAGTAATAATGTCCCAGTCACTGGAAGGTGGATTACACAATTCATATTTTTAATTAGGTTAATGCCGTAATTTCTTTCAATACCTTTGACATTTTAAAATTTACAAAATCTAAATGGGTTTTTATGCTACATCATATAGGGACCTGAGCCTAGCAATAGATTGTGTACTCAGTGGCCAACCAGTTTCATCTGCTCAAAAACCTAGGTATTTGCTAATTTTCTTTTTTCATATTCTTTTTGAACTAGTCTTTGTACCCGTAATTAGAGTTGGTGATATAAAACTGTGTATTTTTTTACTAGTGTTGGATGCAGCATAAAATGGCATCCTGGAGAAAAGCCGTAATTAGGAATTCTCATCTTGGCTCTCTATGTTGTTGCCTGCACTGAGTTAAAGGTGCACCAGATAATTACCGTAGCAGAGCTGATCTTTTGGAGGATTCAGACATTTTGTAATTTTGATGTAATGGCTCTTCTGTAATTTCATGTGTTTGACCTGTGAACTCTATGTTCATACCTATTGGAAGTTATTCTACTCATGTAGAGCTCCCTCTTGCTATTGTAATGGTGACTTCTATTTAACAAGAATGTGTATATGTACATGTAAGTGAGAATAGATTAAAAATAATTTGTTATGATTACAGGAGTATATATGTTCTCTCATGATTAGCTTATGGGCCACTAACAAGTACCAAGGTTTCCTTCATCCCATACACCCTTGCATCATTGGTTGTTCTGATATGATGTTCTTGAGCACTGAGGCATTATGGCCATTAATTTGAATCCTTTTAATTGTACTGAAATGTTTATTTTATGTACTTCCACATTATCTGTCCTTTTGCGCTTTCCATGTGTCAGTTTTACATTTCCTGTTTATATTCATAGAACCTCTGAAGCAAACTTAAAGTTAGTGTCAATATTTTAATATATATAATTCAGGCAATAGGCCCATAGTACAAAGCAGAATATCTTCTGTATTATATGGAACTTGGAAAATCTAGTTAATAATGCTTGGAAATGGTTTTGGGCTTTCTTGTTTATATATGCTGTAATATGCATGTGGTGGCTACATTCTTATCCCTTGTGGTTTGTTAGGTCACTGTATGCTACCAGTGGGCCTAGAAGGTAAGCTGATCACATGGCTAAGAGCAATGTATCTTTCAAGAGAACATGGTGAGTTCATATATCCTTTCTATTTTTTGTGAAAGTGATGTGTGAGAATTGGTAGGGAATGATGGTCCATTTACTTCCCCATCATTATATGTTCCATTTGGTTCCGGCCAACCAAGATCTTGTCATCTTTGTGCCTTTCTATCTTTCCAGCTCTCCCCACACCCACAACACATGGGATTGATAGCTACTTCTCCCTTTGCCGACCCTTTGTTGGAAGATTGCTTTTGCTTAGTCACTTCTACTAGTCAGGCTCTCTTGTTGCTCTAGCCTCTAATTTTCAGCCATTTTATTATCTTTATGCATATTTATACTGCTAATATAATCAATTGCGATGCATTAAGACTGTGTTTCTTGCATTTTGATGAAAGCTAATTAAATTGAAGAAGGAAAGTTTTATTACATGCACGCAACTTTGATAGCTGACAGGTTTGTGAAATGAAAAATGTGATTAAGGTACAGAAGTGGGACCAAATGGAGCATGAGCCTTAGATTGTATGATGAAAGTTGAATGACAAACATAAAATTTCTATCATTTTATTGCATGCTTGAAAAGAATCAACTGACTGAGAACTACATTGAATATGAAGTGAGACTTATTGGAACTGGGAGGGTGATTTTATGAGGGGTTCAGATGACCTAGAGAAACTCGAACACTGAACTGAAGTTTCTGAGTTTGATGCCATTGCTTTTACTGAAGTTTCTGAGTTTGATGCCATTGCTTTTCTGTGATGATTAGGCTTCTCAAAATCATCATTTTCATGCCTTATTTCTGTAAGCATTGCTGCTACATCCTTCATTGTTGGCCTTTCAATTGGGCATGGGTTTACGCACAGAAGAGAAACCCCAAGAACTTGAAGCATTTCTTGAGTTTGGGTTCCAGATGTTGAGAGTAATTGTTGATCAAGAATTGTTGTGAAGTCTCTGTGTTTTACTCGCAGTTCCTGGTTCAACCAAGTTACAATGTGGGCACCATCTGGGATCCGGGGATCAGTTGGTTCCATCCCTGTTAGGACCTCTAAAAGCACTATGCCAAAGCTATAAACATCACTCTTCTCTGTTATCCTTAAACTATATCCACATTCTGCAATGATGGACCAGATATCATTAGGGTACTATCATAACTAGCATTCAGTAGTGACCAGAGAATGTTTCATATTGAGATAATTCTTCTGGGAATTCAAATGTACCTTAAAATTCATTCAATAAATCAATACTAAAAACTAAAACTTAACATGCATGAATTGATAGGAGGCTTAGGTTTTACATCCTGTTTTTTGAGACATCCTGAATCCTAAATTCTCCAATTATAACTACATGTATTTAACAGATTGAAGTCAGTGTTCATACCTGGAGCCATGTATCCATAAGAGCCTGCCACAACAGTGGTATCCCTTGAAGAATCTGAAGAATTTACATGCTTTGCTAGTCCGAAATCTGCAAGCACAGCTTCAAAGTGTGAGCCAACCAAGATGTTGTTGGCTTTGATGTCCCGGTGAATGATGGGAGGAATACAGTCATGGTGGAGATACTCTAAACCCTGAGCTGCTCCCAGTATGATCTTATACCTAGCATCCCAATCCAAGAATATCCTCTTCTCATGGAGAAGTCCTGCTAAACTCCCATTACTGATGTAGTCAAACAATAGCAGTCTGGTTTTCCCGTTGTTACAGCATCCAAGAAGCCTTACTATGTTTTTATGCCTTATTGATCCCAGTACTTTAACTTCTGCAGAAAACAAGTCCCTCTGTGAAATCTCAGTGCTCTTCTTTGGCCATAATTTTTTCACTGCAATTACCTGCCGCATTGGAATCTCAACACGATAGACGACTCCTGAGCAGCCCTTTCCAATGATGTTGGAATCAGAGAGACCTGTTACAACATCATTCACAGAAAAGGTCAGCTTTTGGAATGGGACAACATCCCAGTGTAGGCCATTTTCTTCATCATTTTTCCTACATGTGGCGCCGTGAGCTCTGATGAGAAGCATTATTGTGGCTGTCAAGATGATCATAATCATGAAAATGCTAAGTACAATAAGAATGGTTAGGTTTCTGATTGATTTCATTCTATGCTGGTTTTGACTAACATGGCAGGTATTTCTGTTAATGCAGAGTTGTTGATTTCCAAGAAAAGCACTACTAGGGAGACCCTGGAAGAATTTGGTGTTTGGAATTACACCGGAGAAGTTATTGCAAGAGACATTCAAAGAAACAAGGTTGTTGAGGTTGCTGATAGCATTCAGGCTTCCTGTCAGCATGTTATGAGATATATCCATGTTTGCTAGCTTGGATAGATTAGAAAAGCTTTCTGGGATTGGCCCTGTCAGAAAATTCCTACTTAAGTTTAACATGATATCTAGTCCTTGCAGTTGACCAATCTGTCCTGGGATTTGACCATTGAGTTTGTTGCTGCTCAAATCCAACAACTGCAAACCTTTACAGAGGCCAAGTGTTTTGGGGATCAAACCGGTGATACTGTTCCCATTCAGCATAAGCTTGTTCAACGATGTGAGCTTCCCTATATCTTCTGGGATGGTACCCGATATCCTGTTCATGGAAAGATCTAGGACATTGAGCATGGCAATGGAAACAAAAGAAACTGGTATTATCCCTTCAATCATGTTGCTATGCAGATCAACCATTTCTAGTTGTGTGCAGTTTCCAATATCCGGAGGTATAGCTCCTGTAAGTTGATTATCTGACAGCTCGAGGAAGCTCAGACTTGGTAGCAATGCAATTCCTGAGGGAATTGGACCATCTAATCTGTTTGATCCCAACCGTAATCGGGCTAGGCTTATGCAATTGCCAATATTAGGAGATAGTCCACCAGAAAGTTGATTTGATATCAGAAGCAGCTTAGTCAAGTTTCTGAGGTTGAACAAGGCTTCTGGAACTGGCCCGGTGAGAAAGTTGTGGGAAAGATCCAACGATTGGAGCTTATGGCAGTGAGCTAGCTCAGCTGGTATTCTTCCAGTAAGCTGATTTTGCCATGCGAAAAATAGAGAGAGGTCTTTGAGTTTCCCAATGGTCGGTGGAATCTCCCCAGAGAAGTTGTTGTTGTCCAACTCAAGTTGCTTTAAACCGGAGAAGTTGCCAATATAGGAAGGAATACTACCAGAAAAGCTGTTGTCCGACAAAAGCAGCTCCTCCAGTTCACTGAAATTTTCAAAAGATGGCGGAAGTGGACCAGTCAGGAAATTCAGAGAGAAATCAATAACTCTCAAACCTGAACAGTTTCCAAAACTTGTTGGAATTGGGCCCCGCAAATTATTCTGCCACAATAACACCTTTTTCAGGTTCTTGAGGAGGCCAATTTCACTGGGAATTTCTCCTGAAATTTGATTTTCATAGACAAACAACTCTTCTAAAGAAGAACAGTTTCCAATCTCTGGAGGAATCTCACCAGTGAGATTGGCTGTGTAAATTGCAAGAGTCTTGAGATTCTTCAGTTCTCCTATAGTATGTGGAATCTGACCTGAAATCCCAGTGTCTGCAACTCCAAAAACGGCCAGCATTTTGCAGTTTGATATCTGCATTGGGATTTCTCCAACAACTCCCAAATTCCCTCCAGCCCGGAATATTTCTAGATTAGTCAAGTGCCCAATCTCAGCAGGAATCATTCCAGAAAGCAAGTTATCAAAGAGCTCAAGCTGCTGCAACTTTGAGCAGTTCCCAATTTCCTTCGGAATTTCACCGTGAATGAGGTTGGAGCTAAGTGACAGCTGCTGCAGTTGTGATAATCTCCCAATCTTTGGCGGAATACTTCCCGTTAGAGCATTGAAACTAAGGTCTAGCGTGATCAGGGATGACAAGTTTCCGATGGCAGGTGGAATTTCTCCGGTGAGGTTACCATTCGAGAGGACTAGCACTTTGAGGAACCCGAAGGAGAGGATTTGAGTAGGAAACTTTGTAGGGAGATTGATAGAAGCTATCTTGATTTCTGAAACGAAACCGGTGGTGGTGCATGTGATGAACTCCCACTTGCAAGGATCCCGGTGAGCCGGATTCCATGAAGAGAAGTGCCCAGCAGAAGAGGAAGAGTTGAAGGCAGAAAGCCATGACAGTAAAGAGTGACCTTCCTGGTTCAAAGCCAAGATTGCAGGGAGAAACAAGAGGAATATGAAGACTGTTTTGGCAGAAGACATGATGATGATGAGGTATAAATAAATGTCCTAATCAGCTTCTTCTTCCTTCCAAGTGCAGTCATTAAAGTTCCCCAGCAATGATTTCTGCATCACAGTTTTCCAGAATCACTAAAAAACCAAGAAACTGAGTTCTAATTAAAACCCCAAATAATGTTTTTTTTTTTTCTCTTTAAACTAAGGATTTGATATTTGACAGTGTAGGACAGGATAAGTGGTGAATGAATGTCAGTAATGTAGAGTGATGGATAGGAAAATTATTGTTAAGAATGTACAAACATACCTTTGTTTTTGTGTATATATTGAATGGATAGTGTATGGGGTCCGGTTTTGGATGTTTTGTGGCATACTATTATTAATACAATGTTTCTTTCAGTGTTGCTTTGTCCTCAAGTACATAGCCTTTAGCGTGTGCATCTTCTCTTTTTCACATGACAAAAAACACTCCACACCCCAATCATTCTACTGCAGATCTGCAATATTATCCTGTCTCAAATTTCACTTGCATTATTTCTTAAAAATTATATTCAATCATATACTAATTTGGGCTAGTAGCTTAAGCAACAAACCACTCCGGGGTTTGGATTTCAAAATTACCTTTAGAATTAATTTTGGAGATAAAATTACACAATTGAGCAACATGCAAGGTACCCAATGGTTGCATGCTCTTCACGCGCCTATTGACTGGTTGGCTAGCAACCACTCCAATTTTATTTTTTTTTGAATACTACTGACTCTATTACAACCACTCCAATTATCCTCCCTTTTTCTGTATCCCTTTACTTTTGTTTCTTTTTTAAAATTTTTTTTTTTATATAAGTTAGTTGGAGATTGAACCCACAAAAACTTATAAAAAATCTCCATTGTTGAAAATGTCCAAGAAGTATGATTTTAACAATTGGTAATGAAAGAAATGCGCAATTACTACTCAGAATGTATATTAGATTATAACTTTGCTCTTATTAATATCTTGCAAATCATATAAAAAATCACATAAAGAAAACCTCCACGATGAAGACCATGACATTAAAGACTTTTTATGTTGCATTAATTTTTAACAATTGGTACAAGGAAAATTGATACAAATAGGATGTTGTTTTCAAAATTTTAGGTTTAATTAATTATTTATATTTGTAGAAAATATTAATTCCAAACAATGTCTTTTTCCGAGGGTCCCCATTTTGGTGTGGGGTGTTTGTGTTAGACAGGCAATCATGTCTGTGAAGAGATTACCGGCAGGCAATAAATAGGATTAGCTGGGAGATAAGATGTGTGATTACTCAACTAATGACTAATGAGAAGAAGAAGCGACACCATAACCATAATCTATCACAGAAATAGATGCATCCTATCCTTTTTTGGCATTATACATTTGTAAAGATCTGCAAAATTGTTTTCTTTTAATATCCTAATAAAGGTGGCCACAAAAGTGAGGCTTGTGGTACTCAGTAAAAGGTGTTCGCAAAAAGACATTCCGCAATTTTGATTGATTGTTTTTGACAATTACTTATCATCTTTTAATTGGTACCACTGTCATATGCTCTTACGTGCATTGCATATTATTTGGCATACCATGTTCATTTGTTTCTTCTCCTCCTCCAAGGCATATGAATAATGAATTGGTGAGGTAAACCGAATCAATATAATTTTGAGACTTAATATTAAATTATATACTTATACGTTCCTCTTTCTTACTCTGAGAGTTCGTGGCAGAAATAGAATCCACTTCCAGTCGCTAGAAGCAAGTATTCAGTAACATTAAGTGAAACTTATCATTTATTGGACCAATGCCTCTACTCATTCTTTATCCAAATAAATAATGGACGATGTAAATAAAATTTACACTTTTGTTGATGTGATTTTTGTTATAAATATTTATTTTATATGTGGTCATTATCCCACTTTCTCCTACTTCTATGTCGTTTGTATAGGGTTATCTCTGGTGTATGTGTGTGTGTATATATATATATATATATATATAGAATCAATTATTAATGAAAATGTGTCCTTGTATTCTACGAGTTGAATGTGTTCTTCTTCTCTCTTTTCTCTTATTCTTTGTAATGTTTTGAGCACTGTTTAAAGTGGTGTAAATACAGGACAATGGTGAAAAGATGAGTGCAATGTCGTTCCGCAGGAAATTAGGACTATGGCGTGTACTTGAGCGGTTATCTAAATTCTAGTCACTAAGGTTTTGGAACCCATAAGGATCCAAGCAATTCATTGGTTGGAAGGATTTAATAAACTAAGGTATTTTTGGATTTTTTGGATTCTAGGGATTACAAATTTAATTCAAGAAACTTTAATAGGGAAAGATAGGTTTAAATTATGGATATTGCTCTATTGATGCTTTAACAATTTAAGACTAGGGGAGAACAAATTACCTAGGGTCCTAAAGCAATGCACATATGCGTTTAAATTAGGGGTATTGCTCAGGACCGGCCCTGAATGCGTTGGGGTATTCGCCGAGTTCTTAGGGATCACGGCCGTTTGACTCGGGAGCACCTCCTTTTTAAGGTCTTTAGGCTTCCTGCTACCTCATGCTAGCACCACACACATTTTTATTTTCTTTGAGATTTTTTTGGCCTGATACCAGGTTAGTAGTAAGAAAGTTATAGTCGTGAAAGCATATATAAGCTTTTATTGATGAAAATAAAGAGAACATATATAACAAGTTGCATATAAATACCTCAAAAGCTTATTCTTGCGAAACCTTTAATTTGCCACTTGCACCAAGTTTATTCGGCCTTTATGCCGAGTTTGTCTGGTTCCTGACCGTTCCTTTATTTTTTGCTTACCAGTAGTTGTTCTTCCTCTATTTTTGACAAGCCTTTCGGTAGCATTCACGAACCATCTGTTGTACGTGCATCGTGCGTGCACTTTACGTGCATTATTAAGAAATGACCACATTTATCAATATTCTTGCATTAAATCGACAAATTATACATATATAATCGACCCAAATCGAAGTGTTATTCAGATAAGTAATGAAATGGACTCCAGCAATGAAAGTAAAAGACTGCTTTGAGTAGCCTTTTGAATTTTAGCATTTTGGAGTTACAAAAAACTTATTATTTACCAATTAATAGTGATCAAATAAGCCAAAATTAACTGATAGGCTGATTATTTACCAAACAGGGCCATGTTTTCTTCTCGCTGCCTTTATTCTGCCTTAAATCAGTTAAATGTGAAGATATGACTTTGTTTGGATTCTTATCATATCCCTTCCAACACGTGAAAGACTTAATTGACTTGTTTCAATATGCCATCAAGAGAAATCAGTGATGCAAGGCAACAAAGAGTCATAAGTAGCCCAACACAATTTTCTAGATGGTATCAAAACATAGGTGAGCAATCATTTGTTACAATCTAGTGTTTTATCTTTCATTTAGTGTGCTCATGAAGCTATGAAAGCATAGTTCTGTGTTTCTGTGGAATGAAGCATTGACTTATTTTGTTTACTGCCAGAGGAAGACTATAAATCGCACATTCGCTATTGTGTTTACAGATAACATTATGTTTCACTACTAGAGGAAGATACAAGGTCATTCTGAGGATAAATCAAGTAATCTAATTTAGTATAGGCGGGATAAACCTAATTCTAAGATCAAATGTTTGTCCTTAGCATCAAATCCTGTAACATTGCTATTACAGATTTACAGTAACCCACTCACGGCTTTTCCTTCTACCTTTTTAAGAGTATTTTAGGTTTATAGCTACTGAAATCTTTTGTCAAAAGAGGAAATTAGGAAGGAAATTTTTCTTAGTGATGAATAGCATTCTCTTTAAATTATATCTTATATATATCAATGCGATAACAATTGAGATTTTAACATGTTCCTTATTATTATTATTATTATTATTATTATTATTATTATTATTATTATTGTTATTGTTATTGTTATTAGGGGGAAGAGGAGGAGGAGAATACTCCTGGGTTTGGAGAACGGGATGGGCTATTGAGTTTGTACTAATTCATTGGCCCAATAAAGGATTGGCCCATCCCTTTAACAAACTTGTAAACAGAATCCATTGAAGTTTGTACAAACTCCAATCTCGGAACATCATTTATGGGCCTAGGATTGTCAGCCCATACAAGCCTAGTACGGTAAATTATTATGTTGACCCGGATTCAAAATACACAATTTATATATTGAATGTATTCACAATTTATATACTGTATGTTCACAATTTACATATTGAATGTTGACAATTTAAATTGTGAATATTGAGTATGTAAATTGTGGCGGATTGATAGCATAATTTGCCAGTAAACCCACATTGTCTTCCTAAGAATATATTATTGATTGATTTTTTTTTTCCTTTTTTACGTGTTTTTAATCGAAACAGTGTAGTATAAAAATCTCAGTTCATATAATTTACAAATTACAAGTTTAACACTTATAGAGTTTTCTATAGGAGTAAGTTACACTTTTAGTATTTGACTATTGTAAAATTTAATTCTAATATTTTAATTCTGTCTTAGTACATCATTGACTATTATTTCATTTCTACAATTAGTCATTTGCTTAGACTTTTGTCATCTTACTGAGTTATATACTTATGTTTAGTAAAGAATACTAAACTATTATTGTATCATTCAAGTCTCTTGCCCTAACATGTAATTTCTATCTATCTCCCTTGTAAACTTTTTAAATTAAATTTGAAATTGCATGTTAGTCATATTTATTAAATGACGAAATAATAAAACTTTAAAAGGATTAATTGTCACAAACAAATGATAATTAATGGTATAATGTGACAAAATTAAAAAAGAACACACGTGACTAAACGTGACAATGCCACAATAGTCAATGACTAAACATGAAATTTGATTTTTTAATAATTAATAATTATTCATTTCAAGTTCACTTATTCAAATTATTTACAATTTTTATATAATATTCATTAATTTAATACTTCTCCTATCTTATTTTACTTATCTTATTTACTATTTATTAATCAAACAACTTCTTTCTTTTTTACTTATGTTTTTGGTTTAATAATTCTTTTATTGTAATTTCTAAACATATAAATAATTATAAAATTTTATTAATCGAATTAGAGATATAAAATAAAAGGGAGTATCACATAACAAAAATAATGAATGCAATGAATTTGATTTTTTTTTTTAATCCAATTTAAAAAAAAAGGGAGTCTAAATATTATATTAACCACATTTGTGTTGGCAATAGGATACCAAAAAATGGATTGAATTTTGGGATAAGACATTTTCAAACACAATTAAGGAACAATGTTTTACGGCAGCACGCCTCCTTCCCAAAAGATTTTAAAAACGCAATTTTCCGTCAAGTCTGATCTCATCCTTTGTTCCTTCTTCTTTTTTCTGATGCAAATTACACATTTGATTTTGACAAAATTTTTAAAATATAGTTTGTGGTGGACTTTTGACTAAAGGGCGTTAACGATTAAACAAAGTGTTTAATTAAGGGATATAATTGTAATGATATGTGTATTGAATATTAATCGACAATAAGATTTTCTATTGTATTAATATATATTATATTATTATCCCGTGATCATACTTGTAACATCATTGAGGGATGCAAGGAATGAGTAAAAGATTGAGATGTCAAGATCAAGCATGCATGTGTATAGAGAGCAAAATCGTAAGTGTTAAAGTTGGCCATGCCCAACAGAGGGAAAACTAGACTGAAATACATCATTGGCTCTAGATGGTGTTCCACAAGTGCTTTTGGAAGACAAGTTAAGTATACTTAGCCCAAGAAAAAGCATTGCCAAAGGCACTTAGTTGTTTTGAGTTGAACCCTTCCTTTTGATAACGGTGATTCGGTGAAAAGAATTGTCAAAATAACAATAAAAAAACTCATATATTACATGCCTATTTCATTGGCTTGTCAAGATTTTTTTATTTATATAATTTGGTAAACTTGCCGTCTAATTTTGCGAATGGGAACTGAATGTGTGGCCTAATATGGAGAGTATAAACTGTCTAGCCATATCTTCAAAAAAAAAACTGTCTAGCCATATTATGCTACATTCTTTGCCTCTTATTAATTTGTACCAAGATTCGTTTTATGATGGTCATCTAATTGTTTAGTATGTACCTAAGACAATCGTATTTCGTCTTTCTCTATGTTGAGATTGAATTATCCAATTTGATCTCAAAGTGTAGCATTATATAATCCTTAGAATTGACCTATTTATAATATTAACTAAACTTCTTTTTCTTTTTCTTTTTTTTTAAATTTAATTAAGCCTTTTGAATCGATCAATAGTTTTATGCAAGCTTTCAGGTATTATATTTTTATTTTTAAAATTAAATTTCTGATATGATTGTCACAACAGCTACTTCTTCCCCTTTTTCTCTCTAAAACCAAACGCCTTTCTCTGCTGCTCAACTTCGGCTTCCACCGCCGGCCTCCGGCCGGAGCTCTAATGGAGCTTTGAGCTGGCGGTTTTGGTCACCTTCTACGTTTGCTCTCGCTCTTCTTCCGCTCCGACCATCGTCGTAGCTCCGTCCGCCTCCGACCACCGCCACAGATCTTCTTCTTCCATTTTCTTTCCCTTTGAATAAAATAATAGTAGGTAGGTATTGGGTTTGTGTTGGTAGTCTTGAACTCCCGACCCTACTTTGACTTTACCCACTTTTTATTTTCTCTATTATTGTGTTTTCCTCTCGTTACTTTCACGAGCATTTTTCCTCTCGTTACTTTCACGGGCTTTTCATTTTCATTAGCATAAATCATTTAGTTTGGTTTCGGCAAGTGTTGATCTTATCCTAGGCGAACAAAAAAGAATGATGACGAAGACCCAGATCTTTGATGAAACTTTAAGCTCCTTGAAGGAACATAGTTTCTTAATTATGAAACAGTCTGCGATTCAAGTTTTCTATAGCATAGTTAGAAAAGTTGTTTCTATGTCTGACTGTAAGGAATGGTTTACTATTTCATTGATCGTTGATGTAAACGTTTTATGTTATGAATTAATGGAATAGCTACGTTTTCTTT
>NC_044916.1:33877287-33893736 GCF_003576645.1 Ipomoea triloba | reverse complement strand
GCACCGTTTTTTTTATAAAAAAAAAAAAAAAAAAAAAAAGCTACTTCATGATGCGCAATCGACGTCATCCATGTTTTTGGAACGAACATTCCAACTCCTCTTTTGTTAAAGTTAAGGAAAGAAATCGATCAAGGACAAAACATAAGATCTATTCTTTGACTTTTCATTTCAGCAGAAAACACATTTCGCAGGATCTACCTTTTTTTATGCTATTTTAATTTATCTAAGAGTCATCCAATTTGGACCCCAGACCTACATACATGCATGTACCAAATTAAAGGTGAAATATGTCCATATATAATAAAGGTGAAAGAGACTCATAATATCATCTTACTTGGATCCATCACACAAGATTTTTTAGTACGATTTACCCCTCATGTGTGATTTGTATGTTATTACATAGAAACGAGATTTACTCAACATACTTTTGGATAATGACTACATGCGGATTTTCCTCATTATCTATAAAGTTAAATTAAAATCCTATCCCCGGCCATTTTGTTATCCACAAATCACAATGCATCTTTTTCCTATCAAAATTCAACATTATACTACTATTTTCAAGCCAAGAGCTAATTATTAAAAGGCGTTGTGTCATCCATATAAATAAAGGTTTGACTTTTATATAATGTAGTAGCAATAATATTTTGTGGAAAAATAAGAATAAAATTTGAGGTTAAATTAAGAGTTTGATTACGCATTCTTCATTTTATTTTTTACATGCTCTCTAATGCATTTGCCGATCATTGGTTCCGATGGTGTAGTCCGCTCATTATCCCATTGCCAGGATAATATAAATATTAAAATATAAATCTTGAATCTCACCTAAAGCATTACACTTTCTCGTTAAAGTAACAGTCGAATTATTGGAGATAGATTGAAGATCGTCACATTTAGTGCAAAAGATCGACATAGGGCTAACTACTCGAGTGACACGAACAAGAAGCAATTATGTTCATTGCAAGGCTCTTGTGTGTGTCTATATATATATATATATATATATATAATGCAATATAATGGTCAAACATGATCTTTTTTGTACCAAGACCATTTAATTTACGCAATACAACACTTTTACACCGTGCAATTACATTTCATAATTAAATCTTCACTCTTATTTCTTAAGCTCTACGTTTATTTATTTTTCGGTGTTAGTTCAATTGATTTTATCATCCATTCTGACTAATCAATACATATTACGTAACGGAAGTATATCTCTTACGAGCACAAGTAGTGTGCTTCTTAAATTTGAGGACCCCAACAAGTACGAGAGTAGATGAATGTAGCTAAAATTAATGCTTTATTTTTATATTATGATAAGGTTGGACTAACATACTACCAAACGTGAGGAAAAACATGTGCACCCCCAGCCCACTTGCAGTTTAAACAATTCACATAATGACAGTACCATTAATATAAAAACATGCAGGGTGGAGTAGAAAAATGAGATTTGTGGCTAATTGTTCCTACTTTGGGACAAGAACCAAGAAAGTCAATGAATGAGCAATGTTATGTCGAAAACAACAAGCCAACAAATTAAATGTACAAGTATATGATCCCATAATATCTCAATCTTGGATGAATATATCACAAAGAAATTTGAGGCAAAAAAAATAATAATAGTAAAAACTATGACAATAATCCTAACCTAAATTGCTGTACCAAAACGGCCCACCATCCATTTCAATTACTGTAATAATTAGGAGGAGAAAAAAGGAACCTCTTGGCTTGACTCTTTCCCGTGACAGATCTCCGGCCATTATTCCGACCACATTCAGTGAACCATGCGTGTGAAATTCCCTTTTTATCCTCCTCATCATCTTCCTTCTCCAAAACGGGTGCACAAAAATGGGGGGTTTAAAGGTCAAAGATATTATTGAAGAAATCTAGAGATGGAGTACCTGGAGAGATTAAGAAGCGGCCGGGAGAAATGAAGCTATTAATGGTGGAAGGGCTAGGCATAAACAAAGTGGTTTCTAGGGAGTTTCTGTTGTTGGTGTTGGTGTTATGGAACCCAGGGCTAATGAAATCTGCGAAAAACCCTAGAGGGTTTTGATCGGAAGACGGCGGAGAGAAAAAATTGGGCGGTATTGGTGGGAGAGACGACGGATTTGGCGACAAAACCCCCGGAAAAAAACCGCTTCTCTCAACATCACTCATTATCTCCATCCCTCCGATCATTCCTATGTCGGCCGTGACGTCGTGAATCGGCTGCTTTTTCCCCTGCGGAGTCCTCGTCCTCTCCACGGCGGCAAACCGCGCCGCCGGCGACACCGCGCCCCCGCCGCCGACGTTGAAGTGGTCCTGAAAGGCCGCCGCCGACAACAACGACGAAGACGCCGCCGCTATCGCCGACGACGACGACGAAGCAGAAGCGTGATCCGGGCCGGTGAGGCGCTGCACTAGCGACATGAACTCACTAGGGTTTGCATGGATAATCTTGGGCGACACGGTATATATGATAACCGGCGGCCGCGGCGGCGCTTGCGGCGGAGGATGCATCGACGGCGCCACCGGAGGCTTCCGTATCTTGTGCGAATCTTTACGTACTCTCAGCGGCGCCGGCCGAGGCCCTTGGAGCTCCCTCCTCGGCGACTTCCCGTCCGATTGCACGTCCGACATATCCATATCTATCCGACCAATCAAAAACCCCAATCCACGGCAGCCCTAAATCTCGAGTCAATGATACAATCGAAAACAGAGAGAGGTGTGAAAAATGATTGGGAAGATATGATGATAAAATGATTTAATTTTTTTTTTATACCACAAAACCAAGAATATATAAGCGCCGGGGGTGGCGTGAATATGGAAATACACGCACCAAGTCAACGGATTTAGAAGGTTATAATCGTACAAGGAAGTTGTCGTTATTGGCTAAACGAATATATTATATTATTTTGTGGGGAAGTTTTAAATTTATCAGTTCACCAGCGTTAGTTTGAACTCGTCTAAGCTTACTAGTACATAGAGTGGAGAAATTGTCTAAACTTTGAGAAGGTGAGACGAAGGGTCATCTGCTTTCGTGATTAGATATGTACACAATCATTTACCTTTTTGCTCCAGCTGAAAACTATATTAGATGAGAGAGAGAGAGAGAAAATTGAATGGGAACGAAGCAAGTTGGAGGTGTTAGTTGCAAGTGACTGACAACATTTAATGAATGGGAAATTATCTAAGACTGATTATGGTACGGTGCGTTTAATCTAAATGTACTTGTCACTACTTATAATATGATAATTAATACATCAAATATGAAAATTATAAAAGATTTATAAGCAGATAATCTAGTCAGCAATAGTTAATTTAGTAATTAACCACGAAGTTCTAGAGTTTAATTTTTTTTTTTTTTGGTGCGTAGAGTTTAATTTAACTCTCTAAGAAAGCTATCAAGTGACTTTATTAATTTGAACCAGTTAGCTAAGTGTATAAAATAGTACGTAAGTATAATATGCAAATTAGTATACTTAGTAATATTATTTACTATATTAAGGGGCAGGAAAAATCAGAAAGAATTGGTAAGAAAATACAAAAGCTATGTAAATTACGAATGTAATTGATTGCATTAACATATTTTTATTTTTTATTAAAATCTTACCGTTATTAAATTTCATAGAATTTTTAGGTTTGTACTCAAAGCCTCAAGCTTGTATATAGTGTATGAACAAAGAAAGATCAGTAACAATAATACTAAAGTACGACTTTGGTTAGACAACCTAAATATATGCTACGAAAACAGGTACTTTCGAAAGGAAATTAAATTATAATTAGTTGCCCCACTTTAGGGATATGATTAAGATATTATATTCTAAGAAATTTCTTCCTTAATTCTATATATTTTATGTCTATATATCTATGTCTGCATAGTGTTTCTTCTAATAACACAAAAATTTATATAAGATCACCCCACGTGATAGATCTCAAATCTTCAATACATATAAATTTTAACAAATTAAAAGTATATTCTTTTAATGAGCCAACAAGTATTAATTGTATTATTGCTGAAAAGTATTATATGTTCCTTTAAAAAGTACCAATAAAATATAATACTTTTTCCATAAAAATGTATATTTGTTGACACATAAAAATGTATTACATTATTTTTGTTGAAAAAAATTACATATATGTTATCCATCTCACACAAGATCAACTAATATAAGTTGATTATATATGTATATAGGTGGTCTAATTTTAATACTACAAGTGCATCAGTGTATGTTACTAGTTTATAAACTTATACACCTGTAGTAGTATAACAATAGTGCATTTTGAAGTATAAATGTGTGCATTTCAAAGTTAGAGATATATACAAAAGTTCTACTGCATCTTTCCTAATAAATTGATTTTTAAAGTGCATAAGTATATACTATCCTATTTTAATATAATTAAGGGCAATACACTACATACAATGTTTTAAAAATGTTATATTTTTTAAGAGCCATTAATCTGAGTAAACTAATAGTTCAGATCTCACTCATTTTTTTATCTGGACGTCTCTTTTCTCCTAATCTCATTCGTATATGTGTGTGGATGTTTTGAAAATTATGTTAATTGAGAAGGATAATAGCAGAAAATATAGATGGATAATAGTAATGCACCGTGCAATGGCTTCAACTGTGATTATGAAACATGAACTAAAGGCAGGAATATAATAGATTGCAATTTTATTGTCAACTTATTTTATATTCTATTTCTTCAATTATACCTGCTGCCACCAGATTCATGAACTTACTATTCAACGTACAGCAAAACGACATGTTTGTATCGATATTATATGTATCATATAATTTGACTTTGCTTTCAATCCCTTTATATATTGGACTCGGTTATTATTTATTATCTCAGCTTGAATATTTATTTTTCCCCATCGTGCTTCGTGTAATAATAACAATGGTCGTCGCCAATAATATTATGTTGGGTTAATTTTATTTGGACTCAACTTCTTGCCACACAATTTGTAATTCATAATTTCACTCATGAATTAAGTTAGCAATCTATGCAGGTAGGAGTAAATTTGTTTGTTATCTATCAAAATGGCAAAAATAGAGCTCTCAAAAGGTGATCAACTGAGTGGAACATAATTTTTATATTAGAAAGTCAAGAATTCGGTTCTTGTCGCCCTCTCATTTGAACCCATTATACAAGGTCTTCCGATCCCAATACGATTTACCTCTCTCTTATGTAGTTTGCATGTTATTACATGTAACTATTGGAATTTACTCAGTGCAAACTCTCAATTAGTGACTGTGGGTTGATAATACAAATATATATATAGAAAATCTAAATTAATATTAATATTAAGCACATAAATTAATTTTAAAATTATAATTTTTTTTATTTGACTGTTGAATAATAAAGTTTGCAAGGGAGGCCACTTTATTTAATTTTGATTCTTAGTAGGATGAATTCCTTGAATTTGAATAGGTACTTCATATAACTTTTTGAGTATTATTGAATGATAGTCTTTTAAAAAAAAATATTTATGTTTAATTTTAATAAATTTTAATGGCGTCAAATTGTTGTTTTAGTAAACATAAAAACAGTATTGTTAGAAAAAAAAAAAAATTACTGCAACACGCCAACACATGAATAGATCGTGCTGCACGTATATGTTAACCGTTTTGGGCCTTGTCATTTTTAAATAATAAAATGCGCATGTATATATCATCCCTATTTGTTTAGTTTATATTTATATATATAAGGGAAGGTTTAGGTGAAAATATGTTTCACGTAAAAAGCCAAGCTGTTTGTATTGATTCTGGTAGATGAATAGTCAAGGGAACCATTGATGAACCTTGATGCATTGTGTGAACCCCCTTTTTTTTATTATCTTAATTTGTAACATTGTGATTACCAAGTTAATAGTTTGATCAACTTGGTTGAAGTTGCTCTATTTATGTAAATATTTGTTATATATTCATGTAAATGTGATACATATTTAAATAATACAATTACAATGTATAACACTTTTTTTTTTTTGCATGTATAGTACATTAGTTCTATATATATCATCAATTTTTTCTTACCATTAACCTGGTTATAATACAGCATAAAATGCATTATATTTTATGGGTATATAATAATTTGGTAGTCATTTTCAAAACCCTGACTTTTTTGAAAATGGGTGATTGGGAAGTAAGGTGTGAGCCGGTGGGCGGGGTACGTAGGGTAAAGGGACAAAGATGTGGAACAGGTCAAGCGAAGACAAGCGGGTTGGCCGCACAGGCTGACCCAACCAAGACTGCATCCTAGTCTTGCATTCACTCTTACCTGCATCCTAGTCTCATCAGGAAAGCTAAGGTCAACCTAAGCACACTCCAACTACGTTAAATTAGTTACGTTCAATATACTTTCTCCATCAGTTATAATTTAAAAGAGTTAATACATCACTACTAAAGTTCAATCATGTGACCTTCTCTGAAAGAGAGCTACAGATATACCAATTGAGCACAAGGCGCTTGGCTTGAAATCCCTGAATTAACATATGAGTAATGTTTGGTAAAATAATTAGCTTATAAGTTAATTTGACTTATTAAATCACTATTAGCTGTTTGACTTGGTTAAAAATTAATATAAGTATTTAGTTAATCAACTTTTTGTAACTTCAAAATGCTAAAATTCAAAAAAGCGGCCCAAAACAACTTTTTCAATTAACTTAAAAAAAATAAAATTATATCAAACATCTAATTTACCAAACACTTTTCTAAATAAGCTAATGTTATCAACTAGTTATACCCTCTAACCCAATCAACAAACAACTATCAACTAACATCCATTTACCAAACAAGACCATAATCACAGAAAAGGTAAATTGTATTAAAATGTGTTAGAATCAAAAATATGTTGGTAAAAATCACATCAGGCTAGTTTGACGTTAAATGAGTTTTACCATTGTGGTTATAGAGTCTGGACTAAGGCAAATTATGTGGGTTCTGGCCAGGTCAGCAGCTGCCCGTTTCAAAATTTTCAACCTTCATTTCCTCAACAAACATATTAAATTCTCTCTACTTTAAGCATAACGCTTCTTTGGGGTCAAGCTACGATAGATTTGGCTAGCTAGGTATAGTACGTATACATCAGGTCTACCAAGTCATGGAACGTTCCATGAATTTATTCTGATTATTGATATCTGATCCTAACACTAGAATCTTGTGTTCAATTCGTGTATATTGGTTCAAACTTTTTTGAATCATAAAAGTTACTTGGAGCTGGAAATCTAAACATACTATCTGATTGTGTGTGCATTGTGTAAAATTCCTTTAGAAAGACTTTGTGCGACATATATGTTCGACCAAAGGATATTGATAAAAATTAAATTCGTGACATTCTTTTATGAAAATCATGCTCCACCTATTTGGTCACTTAGTTTGGGACAATTATATCATATTGAGATTGAGAAATAAGAATATTATATGGGAAGTGGATGATAAACTCAGCTCCAATAATGAAGTCACATGTAAAAGCTAAGGTAAGAAGGCATACAAGTTGTTGAGACTTGTAAAATTGGTTTCATACATATTTTTTCTTCTGTGAACAAACTTCTGACCACTCAACCAAAACCCCCTTTTCGATCAAGAACTAATATTATTGACTTAAGAATAGGGCGGTGTGTAATCTTTAGAAAAAAAAACGTTAAGAGTCGTCTTACCATTGTGCAGGATGGTGGTCCGTGTTCTAGTACTAACAATACTGTTCTAGAAACTAATTAAGGGGACTAAAAATCTGAATGCCATGCCATCAATTCTGTAACGGAAAATTTGGTTGCATGCAAAATATCCTCCACATATTTAGTTTGGGCATCATATCTCTGCAACAAAATGATTGCCTAATTATGCTTGCCATATCAAAATATAATAATGATGTTGACTTATTAGAGGAGATGAAGACTCTTGTGCTCAAAGTGTATAGGCAAGGTCCGGGTGAGAACCCGGAGACGAATTGAGCAACTCGAAATTTATCTCTTTTAACAGTTCTTAAACATAAGTTCTTGGGGTTTAGATTATTCTAACATAAGATAAAATACTTAATGTATTTGGGAAAAAAAAAAAAAAAAAAAAAGAAGAAGACATATCACTACCTGCCTATGATGTGTGGTTGTCTCCGATAGACAGTCATAACTCCATCACACGTTAGGTTAGATATGATTTTTGTAGCAGATTGATGAAGCTTGAAAATGAAAATTCATAATAAGTTCATAATTGGATCATAAATATTTTTTGTGAAATTTGATGAACACTTAACTTAAAGAGTATATTGCCAAAAAAAAATAAAAAAATGACCTATCAGTGCCTACCTATGATGTATGGTTGTCTCCATAAGACGGTCACAACTCCATCACACGTTGGGTTATTGATGCATAGATATGATTTTTGCAACAGATTGATGAAGTTTAATTTGAAAATAAAAATTTATAATAAGCTTGAAACTTTTTTTGAATAAGCTTGATCATAGATATTTTTAGTGAGATTTAAACACTTAACTTAAAAGTCGATCAGTATAATATAAACAAATTATAACACTGCATCCAGGATATAATACATGACCAAATTAAATTAAATTGCAAAACCTTATTAATTCTAGAAACCCACTAATCAAAAGGACTTACAAAACCTAATTCAAAGTTGGTAGGCCATAATACATGTATCTGAACAATATTATTGTTAATAAGAATTACCATTATTTTTTACGAAATGTAAACATCATCCGTATGGTATACACAGTCCACTTCCACATCTATTTTTGTATTTATAATAGAAGGGAGCTTTTTAAATTCGTTTTGAGAGAGAAATAGATGTGATTTATTTATTTGTTTATTTTGTTTTTGTTGTTGAAACAACTAGAAGTGATTTAATTGGATAAAAGTAAAAATAAAATTTAAATGTGTGAGGAAAGGTCAACTCACTCTCCATCAAAGTTTGACCATTAAGGCTTTGGACTGAGGCAAAGTGGCATGGGTAATTTAATTTAACTCGCCTTGTCAACCGTACCGCGGGCAGTTTAATTTGTAAATTTTCAACCATCATACATATGTATGTGTGCACTCGAATTGAAGAATAAAAAAATAAAAATAAAAATTGAAATTTTCTCAGCCATTCGAAACTCTCTAATTTTTAAAGGACAAATATTGACTGAAAAATTAGAATTATTTAGATTTCGAGAGGTTCACATACTGTATTTGGATTTGTAAGTAATTGAGAAGACAGCACAAATCCAGCGTGAAGGCTTGCGGTCCAGGGGCCTGCCAATCCTTCTGGAAGTGCAGTACTGAATATATATATATATATATATAATGGTTGCAGTAGGTGCTAATCGGGCAGTAGACTAGCGCCTAAGCGGTCTAGGCGGTACCTAGGCGGTTCTAAGCGGGAACCTATAAAAACAAAAAATTAATTCATGTGTGTGGGTGTATGTCGATCATATATTGTATTATATATATTATATATATATATATCTCTTACTTCTCTTATTTATATAAATAAATAAATTTAAATATATATAAATATAATAATAAAATTAACAAGGCTGAGTCGCTTGAGTTAACTCGGCTAACTCTGCCGAGTTAGGCGAGTTAACTCGGCCAAATTCGGCTCAGTCGGTCACCAACTCGGCCTAGTCGGTCGAGTTAGGCGTTAGGCGGCCTTCTAGGCGGCTGGCCACCTAGGCGGACGCCTAGGGAGCAATTCGCCTCGGTCTAGGAGCGCCTAGCGCCTAGGCGGGGATTTTTGCAACAGTGATATATATATATATATATGTATACTAGTTTTTTCTACGCGCTTTGCGCGAAGACTTGTGCCCAATATTTAAACCCAATTAGTAAATCGTTTTGAAATAAATATAATGCGTTTTTTTTTTAGTTGTCGAAGTTTCATAGATATTTGAGTAAAATTTTTGTTGTGTATGTATTTAAAATTAACACAAGAAATTTAAATTCATTGTGATGAATATATTCCACTGTAATTTTAAGGGTACTCAACGTTGTATTACGACTTTTTTTTCTTTAAAAATAAATAAAATTTGTTTAAATGTAGTCCTCTTCTAATTAGAGATATATCCCTTATAAATTCATATTCATATATGGATATATATAATACTTGATTTCAAATATCTCAATTTAACAACTTTCCCAAATTGATATCTAAAAATCCTGCCTCAATTCAACTGCAAATACATTATGTTGTTTAACATTTATAATATTAATATTTTTTTTAAATAATAGTGTGTACCTATATATATATATATATATTTATAATTGTAGAATTCATATTAATATTATTGAAGTAAGAATTATAGAAATGATAAATTTCTAAATATAACTATGGTAATATTTAATTAAAATCTAAATGAATTCAAACTTATCATTGAAGAATGTAAGAAAAATATCGTGTGTGCATGTGCATGGTAACTATAATGTGAAAAGATAACAGAAGTTATAACGGTAGGGACATTTTTGTCCAAAAAATTATGTAGTACAACTTTTATAGCATAAGGTACAACAAAACTTAACGGAAAAAACGGACATAAACCAGGGGTATAACTTGGATTGATACTTATTATGTTTTTAGATATATATAATGTGTGTGTGTAAAGTTTGCTTTGTGACCCTAATTGGCAAATGATTACAAAGAGGTAAATCAATCTGGATTGTTTATAGTTGACTAGTTCTAATCAATAAAGTTAATAGACAAGTTTATACGGGATCGAACTTAAAACCTAGTGATTACTAAGTTAATTGTACGTCCAAGTGTTCAACTAACTTAGTTGGGTTGCCTTCATATTCACTTTTTACTTGACAATATGTTATTAATTCTTTATGTTTGATTATATATTAAATAAACTTCTTTTTTAAAACATTAGTGGCTTGTCAATCCAAGTACATCCACATGCAATTAATTAATTAATTAATAGAATATTCTCAAACACCAATTAGCCTCGGTGCATGAATTTCACAAGTAATTGTTTTCAGCCATTGATTACTAAGATGTTACTTACTCCATAGATTGTTACGTTATAATATGATCTGCAACTAACAAGAAATGAGTACATGACAGCAGCCGCATTATGCTGCCTAATTAGGCTTGCCATATAAAGTGACTACTCACGTGGGCGATTTGTGGTTGTCCCCAATAGAAACCCCTGATACGCCATTGATTGGCATTGAACCCACACCAATAATAATTCATATTACCTCATAAGCTTGGTTATTTGATGTGTGTCCACCCATTTCTGCAACATATCGAGTTTGAAAATGAAAACTCATAAGTTGCCACCAGCCCTAAACAAAATTATTTAAAACTCAAAAGTTTACTAAGAGCGGTTTTGGAGCTTCTCTTATCGTGTTACTCATATACGTTGATGATGTGGTTATTGCTAGTTCTGATGGTTAACAAATAACTACCATCAAGTCTCATCTGCACACCACATTTCGGATCAAAGACTTAGACCCTCTCAAATAATTTTTCTTAGGCTTAGAAGTGACTAGAAATAAAGTTGAAATCAGTGTTTATCATCGAAAGTATACACTAGACCTCTTGGAACAAATAGGGTTCACTAGGAGTAAACCTGCCAACAGTCCCATGGTTCCCTCTACTAAGCTCAGCACATGAGTAGTTATACTTCACGTAATTTCAGCTTGGTTGTTTGTGGCGGTTAAGTTCTGCAAATTAAAACTTGTATAAAATGGCTTATATTCTCTGCAAATTAGAACATCATATATATCATTATAGCCCCACTGTTAGGCTTGGTTCCTAATCGCATCATGCATACTAGCTAGCTAGAGTACGTTTTTGAATTTATTTTAATTTCCCAAGCATTATATAATATTACATACGCCATTAATTGTGTCGTGTAAAATCGCATGCATTGCTAAACTGACAGTACCATAAATTAGGTAACATCATATATATCGCCAATATATATCACGTATGGTACAATTATTGCAAGACAACAATTGAATTGACGGAGAAACACAATCATGCTCAAAATATAATTCATCTACAATTTACTCCATGCATGCAGCCAATAATAACTAATAAGACGATGGAGTTGCCCTCCCCCTTTGCTAGCTTGAATCTGCAACTTCTGTGCCACTGTTCACTTGCCTTGACAGTCGGGAATTCCATTTCAAGCCAATGAATACATAGATACCCCTTCTGCAACGTGAATATAATGGGCAATTTTCTTGGTTATACTGATCATAACCACAACATCAAACCTGCAGATCAGAATTGTTAAGGACAGCAGCATTAAATGTGAAGTCTCGCAACTTCCACAGCCCCACATCGTCACTGTCACCTTACTTATAGACTTATAGTACATAAATTGAACCACAAGATCTCTGCTAACTATTCCAGTACAAGCTTATCTACGAACCGAACTTCATGTAATTTTCATCCTTATTTTTAACAACGTGAACATCTTGACAAAGGGTTATTTATTTTTCATATTTTGATGTTTGCATTATATTGGCGTGAAAAAAATATGATATAGTTAACCAGCATGGAGGTGATGAGAAGACAGGTTGATGGAATCAATGGTGGTGCTGCGGTTTATCCACACAAGGCCGATAAGTTGGAGATAAGCACAGCTCTACAGATTGAGCCTACAATGTCTATACACCTCAAGGTGAACTGTACTGACTTCTTTGCCATTATTCTTTTAAAACTTAATTACTGTGGGATTTTGGAGTTTTGGGTGAATGATTTACAGTTTTGGTGGATATATTGTTCCAGTTCCAAGATGTGAGATACACGGTTGCAGCAAGAGGAGGAGGAAGCCAATCCAGAGCAGAAAAATGCATACTTCAAGGCGTGCGCGGTTCAGTCTGTCCGGGGGAAGTTCTTGCTCTAATGGGACCTTCTGGTGGTGGTAAAACTACTCTGCTAAACCTTCTTAGCGGACGCGCCAAAATCAATGGCGGCACCATTACTTACAATGATCATCCATATAACAAGTCTTTGAAGCAAAGGTAAACTGTACTAATTGTCCTGTCAGGATCAAGCACTACTAATTGTCAGGCCTAACTTTATTTCCTAATTATACTTAATTGAGTAACAGAGAATGTTGGTCTTGGTTCTCTGAGCTGCAGCCCATCACATCATATTTTATTAGCTTTCTTAGCTTAATTGGTTTGATAATCAACATATGGATGAACAGGATTGGGTTTGTGCTGCAAGAGGACATTGTGTTTCCCCACCTAACAGTGAAAGAAACATTAACTTATGCTGCTTTGTTACGCCTGCCGAAAAAACTGTCCACAGAACAGAAAAAGGAAAGAGCTTTGAGTGTCATATGTGAGCTTGGCCTTGAAAGGTACTACTATACACTACTACTTGAGTATTTTTCTTGCTGAGTTTATC
Organism: Ipomoea triloba; assembly: GCF_003576645.1. Classification (NCBI taxonomy): domain Eukaryota; kingdom Viridiplantae; phylum Streptophyta; class Magnoliopsida; order Solanales; family Convolvulaceae; genus Ipomoea; species Ipomoea triloba. The sequence goes on along the minus strand of NC_044916.1, from coordinate 33,880,384 downwards.
CTATCATATTCAGAATAACTCCTATGAGGCTTCAGTTTTGTTAAGCTAAGGTTCTTTTAATCTGCCTTCTCAAATGGGGCACTATTAATTTTGCTGTCACTTTCCCTAGAATGGTGGCAAAGAAATTTATTAAGGACAATGATTTTCAGGTGCCAGAACACAATAATTGGAGGGGCACTTATCAGGGGAATTTCTGGAGGCGAAAGGAAACGAGTCTGCATTGGCAATGAAATTCTGCTAAACCCATCACTTCTGTTCTTGGATGAACCAACATCCGGTTTGGATTCAACCACAGCTCTACGAATTGTCCAGATGTTACATAATATTGCTAAGGTTAGTTATGTTCTTATTATCATCTTTCAAAGTTTCTCCTGTTAAGGCCGGCCTGCAGGCACTTTGTTCATTGACTGATAATAAGAATTGTCCCAACTGTTTTAATTTGTAAGGCTGGGAAGACAGTGGTGACCACCATACATCAACCATCGAGTCGATTGTTCATCACATTCGACAAGCTGATTCTGTTGGGAAAAGGGTGCTCTCTGTATTCTGGAAAAGCCTCAGAAGCTATGGTGTATTTCTCATCAATTGGCTGCTCTCCCCTTATTGCCATGAACCCTGCAGAGTTTCTCATTGATCTTGCAAATGGGAATATCAAAGACAAGTCTTTCCCTTCAGACATCGAGAGCAAATCAGTGCCTGGAAACCAAGATTCTGAGCCTTCCCCATCCGACGTCCACGAGGCAACCTCAAGAAACCTTCCTCTTCTTCTTTAATAACTGAGAGAAGAAAAAAAAAAAAAAAGTGTGATTTTCAGTGTTTAATTTTGCTTTAATTTGCAGTATCTTGTGGGGGCTTATGAGTCCAGAACTGAGGACATGGAGAACTGGAGAGTTCTGAATCCAATTGTGATTGAGGAGAATAATGTTGAGCAAGTGGGAGCAACATGGTGTGAACAATTCTCAGTTTTGCTGAGAAGAGGGTTTAAAGAGCGGCGCCATGAATACTTCAGCACTCTTCGCATCACACAAGTCATAATAACAGCTTTGATTGCCGGACTACTATGGTGGCCCTCAGACGTTCAATCTCCCAACAGAGTTGCAGATCAGGCAAGTAATATAATGCCATTATTTTTACTGATGAAACTAAACAGTACATAATGTAATTAATGTTGGAAGTAAGTGCAGGCAGGACTGTTGTTCTTCATCTCAGTATTCTGGGCATACTTTCCACTTTTCACATCCATATTTACATTCCCACAAGAAAGGGCAATGCTAATGAAGGAGAGATCAGTGAACATGTACAAACTGAGTGCCTATTTGGTAGCCAGAAGCATCAGTGATATTCCTCTTGACCTTTTCTTGCCTGTCATATTCTTGACCATTGTCTACTTCATGGTCCACTTGAAGATGACATTCCTTGCCTTTTCTTTAACTCTGCTCACAGTTTTCCTTAGCATTATTGCAGCTCAGGTAACATATATAATTCTTCTTTCAATTCCATCTTGAATCTAAGCAGATCTGATCAGATCAGAGTGCACTTACATCTTGAGTTTCCAAATGTCTCAAGGGCTTAGGATTGGCTATAGGCGCGGCTTTCATGGACGTCAAAAAGGCCACAACCTTTGCCTCAATTGTTACCATGGCAAACATGTTGTCTGGGGGCTTCTTCATCCAAGTAATATATAATATATAGAAAAAATTACACTTTATCTCCTCCTCAATTGGTAATTAAATGGTATTTAATTTGTTATACAATTTAGTCTCTTATTTTTAATTTTTAGAAATTTAATCGATCAATTGATCCCAACATCCTTGTCAACATGGTCCCTTGTTAGTTTTTGGATTTTGTGTTGGTATTTTGGAATTTCACTAACAAGTCCCACAAACCAGTAATTTAAGGAATGTGGAAACAATTAAGGGACTAAATTCTTACAAATTGATACGAGGAATTAAATGCGAAATAGACAATAATTAAATGACAAAAAATATAATTTTTCTCTATATGATATTCTGTATTTTGTTCAAATAATATAGATGCATATATTTGTCACATGTTAATTAGCTAATAGCTTGAATAATAATAATGCAGGAAGTGAGGGCATCCACGGGTTGGCTTCGTTACATTTCTATTAACTATAATACACACAAGTTGCTGTTGAATATTCAATACAACTGTTCAGAACCGATCTCTAGATCAGTCGTTTGTGACTCTTCTTTCATCAAGAATCGAAAACTTGGATCAAGCCAAATTGAAGTTGGATATTTATTGACTATGATTATTGGTTATAGAATTTTAGCCTATCTTCTCTTGAGAGGAATAAATTATAAATGTATAACTTCTTAATTTTCTATATATTGTCTTAATTGAATATTAGCAATAAAGTTGTCTTAATTTTCTAGCGGTGACCATTTAGTAAAGATCAGGAATCTTTAAATGAGATCGAGGAGTTTTTTCCACTTTTGGTCCTATGACTTTAGTGTTTCCGTCAATTTAGGTACACGACTTTCATTTTGCCACTTTTAGTCCTTGACTTTAATTTTTTTGCCACTTTTAGTCCTTGACTTTGATTTTTTTTCCACTTTTAGTCCTTTTGGCCACCCGAGCGACAACTTTTAATCGAAATCAACATATTGTTGTGCCATTAATGGTAAATAACGTTTAATGTATTTAGAGATTTATCAATAGACAATTTTACACTTAATGGCACAATATTTTATTGATTCCGATTAAAAGTTGTTGCTTAAAAAGCGAAGCAGAACAAACAAATAACGTTTCTTTTTCCTATTTTTATATGATTTTATTTATAAATATATTTAGAACTTTATCAAAATATACTTTTACCCTTAATGGCACAACAATTTGTTGATTTCAATTAAAAGTTATCGCTCGGATGGCCGAAAGGACTAAAAGTGGAAAAAAAAAATCAAAGTCAAGGACTAAAAGTGGCAAAAAAATTAAAGTCAAGGACTAAAAGTGGCAAAATGAAAGTCGTGTACCTAAATTGCAAAAATGTCTTATTTGCATGTCACACAAGAAGCTTTCACACTCGATCTCAGAGTTTTTTCTACTTTTAGTCCTATAACTTTAGTGTTTCCGC